>NC_133775.1:47964695-48075613 GCF_003597395.2 Chelonoidis abingdonii | reverse complement strand
AGGGTTCTGTGGCCTGCCTTGTGCAAGAGGTCAGACTAGATGATCATATTGGTCCCTTCTGACCTATGAGTCTATGAGTCTATGAGAACAGACAAATACATTAAAGCCAGAATAGCAAAATACAGACATGACTTTGTAACTCTAAAGTCAGTCTGGAAAAGCAGATTGGCTTTAGAGTTAGTCCTTCAAACTAAACTTCAGATATTTTACATCATTGTAAAGTTAGGCTTATTATGGTATTGAAACTCAGTCTTAAGATATTTTACCTAAACTCCAAGTTTTCATAAACAGCTGCCTTAAACAAATTCTCAGTAACAGATGGCCAGAAAAAAAAAACATAAACAAAGAACTCTGGAGGAGGGCAAAATAGAAACTTATAGGATAGGAAATTGCATAACAAAAATTGAGATAGCTAGGCCACATTTGGCGGAAAGACATGAATAAAATAAGAAGACATCCATTGGACTGGGACACCGAGGGCAAGAGGTGATGAGGGAGACCAAGGATAATATGGAAATGCACACACCATGGAAACAGAATGGAAAGCTGTTAAAATAATGTGGAGAGAAGCTAAGGCTCCAGCTGAAGAATGTCAAAGATGAAAGGCAGTGGTTGAAGGCCCTATGTTCCGCATGTAATTGAGAAGCATAAAGGAAAGATCAATCTAATAATCTCCATCTTGATTTCCAAAATACATAACTCAGAAGCTTCCCTGAAGGGCCAAAATTTACACATAGATATGTTAAGTAGGACAAATAGTCGAAGTGAAGAGGTAAAAACAGAAAAAACTGCCTGAAACCTGAACAGCAAAAGCTATTGAATGGATCTTGCAAGGAAGATGAATCTTCAGCACTGTATTTTGCTTGTGGATGCCGTTGGCAATAGGTTTAATGAGTGAAGCGGGTCTCACACAGTGAGGAGTAAGTTCTACAATTACACAAATACAAATTGGTGTAATTTCATGTTATTTTTTTATAGTCAGGAATTCAGAATATTGCTGATATCTAACTTCTTCATTTAGATTTCCTCACTACACAAAAGAGGAAGAAACTCTCCCTCCCACACCACTCCCCAAGTATATCATATTAGTTTTATAGTTCAAGTGAACTGTTATTAAACAAACAATACTTCATTAAAGGGAGGACTATTGTTCCAGAGAAAGTAATAAATAGTATTTCTTATTGTCACTCTGAGCTCTTGCCTGGCAAAGTGGGTAGAAGAATACATAATGAAAGGAAAATTAGCAGTTTTGGAAATTGGCAAAATTGCTGAGGATAAACTGGCCGAGGAAATCAGGCTACTAGATTATATCACTACTGTAACAGTATTTGGAGTTTTCCTTTTAATGACTGCAAGATACATAACTGGTAAGATTTTTCACTCTGTGCTGCTCCCCAAACGCCAGTTAAGTCTGATATTTTTGTTTTTATTTAAAAAACTGGTAGTGTGCATACCATCTTAGCATCTCACTATATGACATAGTTTAACTGCAACTAGACAATAAATCAAATCATCCACAATATATACTATAAATAACCCTTTTCCCACAATGCTCCATAAATCCATACATAACACATTGAGCATTCAGAACAAATGTCCAGGAATGCTTTCAGAAAGCAAGAAATAGAGCCATTGGAGAACAACCCTCTTTACTCCTTCTGTGTGTCTATCTCATAATTCTGTCTGAATATTATTTTGTACTTACTATTGTTAAAAGTAACACCTAAAAGTGCTAAAAATAAAATAGATTAAAAGGGAAAACATACTTTTTACTCTTTTTTTCCAGTTTGTTTACTTTTTGCTTTTGATGGCAAATTATGTACAGTTACTTTACATGATAAAACAGGGCTATGGCAAAAATGGTAAAAAAATCTGGCATGAGTTCTTAAGTTGAATAGAGTGTAGTGCAGGGAATCAGAACCTTTAAAATATGCTCTTAACTTCTACAATCTGATATTCTGTCTAGCAAATGGTTGACTTTGGTTGTTTAAATGATTCTACAGATAGAAAGCAATGCTCACCAATAAACCTTTTCTATGTATTGAGCTCATTTAGTTTTCAATGTTACACTGGATGGAGTCAGATTGCTCAAGTGTTTATTGACTTGTAATTGTTTAGTCCTTGAGTACCTTACCTGGAAAAGGAATATAGACCCTATTGTTACATGTAATCAGCGGAGATAAACTAAAGGCTAATGGGAAGGGGAAGGTCTATGTTTTGGGAAATGAAAATTGAGTTTTATAACACCTGCAGCATGTGCTTAGTTAACCAGCAACAATGAAGTATGTACATGTACTGTACACTGTGTGGTCAAACATCATTGCACTTGTCTGGATTGGATCCTCCTTTTTCTTCAGTGGGAACTCTCAGCAGGATTCTGAATGCTGTAATCTCAACTGGGATTTAAAAGCAACTTTTTGTGTTGGCGTCAAACATACAAATAATATACTCTAGAAACTTCTACTTTTATGTCCATATGATAGGGTATTAAATCAGATTTTCATCCTGAAAAACAAAAGAAAGGAGAGAGGATGCATATTTATCACAATCAATAACCAAAAGAAGGGGAAAATGAACATATAAAATTAAAGGAAGCGTCTGTGCTCATACAGGTATTTATGGATATATAAAGCATAGAAATCCCTTTCACAGAAAGATTAAAACTGGAAAAATACAATTGAATACAGCATCTGTTTTGGTTACCAGACGTTCTCTCTCTCTCTCTCTCTCTTTATTTATTTTTTTTCTTTGAGCAAAGCAAGCTAGTATTTCCATAGGGAATCAAAGAGCCTGGCTAGAATATTTCTTGATGTCAAGTAAAAGCGCAATAATTATGATTATTTCTTCTCCAGCATTAGTGTAGTTTCTCTTAATGTAGCTGAAAAAAAAAAAAAGAGAGCAGCTGTTGATATAGTTCTAATGAGAGTTTACTCACTGCTGCAAGAAACTTGACACACACTGTCAAGTTACTCAGATTCTGTTGGGAAAGATCAATGTTTCCAAGCCTTTGCAATGCTGTTTCTCTTGGTTCAGTGAGTACAAACATCCTCATGATGATATATACCATGGGTAGGCAACCTATGGCATGCGTGCCGAAGGCAGCATGCAAGCTGATTTTCAGTGGCACTCACACTGCCCAGGTCCTGGCTACCGGTCAGGGGCTGCTCTGCATTTTAATTTAATTTTAAATGAAGCTTCTTAAACATTTTAAAAACCTTATTTACTTTACATACGACAATAGTTTTGTTATATCTTATAGACTTATAGAAAGAGACCTTCTAAAAACATTAAAATGCACACGAAACCTTAATTTAGAGTGAATAGATGAAGACTCGGTACACCACTTCTGAAAGGCTGCCAACCACTGGTATATACAATTGTTCAAAATTCCTTATCTGAAACTTGAAAATGACATGTACTTTTATGTCATTAAAGACACCTATTTTATTTTGAAAATTAGATGCAGGATTTTCAGAAGTGCTCAGCATTATTTTCTTTTTGCTCATGTTGAAATTAATGGTAAAACTTCCATTGCCTCTAGTGGATTACAAGTTAAAGTAATGCTCGGTGCAACTGAAAATCCCACTTACAATTCCAAATTGCTGAAGGATTTGTTTTTGAATTTCTAATGACTTTAGCATTACCAGTGCTCAAACTTGCATGGCCGGGAAGAGATCAGTAAGGCCCTATCCTCCCTCTACACTGCTGCTTTTTTTTGTGTTGTTTAGTTGTTTTTGTTTGTTTGTTTGTTTTTTTCTCGGGGGGGGAGGTGGGACAGGGGAAAGATGGAAACATTCATTTTTGACATACTTAGTTGTTTGTGTTTCCTGATCATATACTGACCTATACAAAAATATTTCTCTTTCCATGATTTTCCTCAGTCCTTCCTGCTGTTATCATTGATTCCTCCAGTTAGGATCCACTTTTACATCCCTTACTCATATGAACTAACTTGAAAATAGCATGTATTTTTCCATTAGCAAACACTGATTTTCACATACCCCCATCCCCTCACATACTGCCCCCATCTGTGAGGAATGCAGGATCAGGTCCTTAACCTACAAGTGACCAATAGAAAAATCCTGCTGAGGTTTCATTTCTATAAAGTAACACTATCTGTATTCTACTCTTTATCTATAATATTAATAATAATAAAAAACAAACAAATCTGAGGGCTAGATCATGACATTTGGACACAGGCCTGAGGCTATGGGGAGGTGCAGCCATCCTAGTGCACAGACAGCTACATGACTTTAAGAGGATCAGCATACTTCCCCAGTGTGGCTGGTCAGCTGCGTTGGATGGGGTATGGAGGGGGACGGAACTGTGGCTCCAATTTCTCTCTCCTCCTGAGCCCTTAGGGTGCAGTGTTCACTCCCTGGATTAAATGGAAGCAGTTTCTTTTCTCTTAGGGAAAACAGAGAGTTATTCTTCCTGACCCTAATTTGAGCTGTTCAAGGGAAGGGAAGCTCCTTTCTCCTTCTGTATTTCTCATGGCAAGGATGTGCAAGGGCCAACCAGATACTTACCCTAAGTGGTATATGCTACTGGTCTTTACATATGAATTAATTTATTTTCCAAAACACTTACAAAATAAGATGTTTACATGTGTTAACATTTCTACTTTTTTATTCAAAATGTGCCAAAGGTTTGAAATTGAATGAAAGAAAATGGCAGCCAGTTTTTCCCCTCTGTGCATATGTCCAAGATGAACCATCCTATTATTCATATTTGTTTCTAGACTGTAATAGGGGAGAATTATGGTGAAAGAAGATTACATATTAGCAACACTTTTTGAAAAAAAAATCATTGGTGTAATTCACACTTTGGAAAAGATAAGTCTCTAATTGTGCTTAATTATACAGAAGTTATCTTTTTTTGTTAAGTTGAAGCAAGCCCTACTTCTTCTCAAAAATCTAAAAATTGGCTTTTCCCAAACCTTACCTGCTGTGAATGTCAGCTTTGTATTTCCATAACCGAGAGATTTATTACTGTAAGTAAATATCAGTGCTGGGGACTGGGGAATAGAAAGGAAGTCTGCTATCAGCTACAGAACTCTGGTTCTGACTAAGCCCACAACAGAAAAGAAAGGGAAATAAGGCCTCTTGCAAAGACATCATTGGCAATTGTGGAGGGCAGGTGTGAGGCAGGGAAATCAAAGGAAAAATAGAGTGGAAGGAGAGGGAACAACCTGAGAAAATGCTGGGCAATCTACATTCTAATAACATCTATCCTCCTACAGCACAAACAATGACTTTTCATTTTCTGTTCACTCCCACCATTATCTCTTGGGTTGGGGGGAAGTGAACGAGAACTCTGACAAGCCCTGGAGAATATCTTTAATATATTTTTTATTATTTTTACATTAGAGAGAACCTGTTTAGTATGATAAGAAAGGATCTTTTTGCCAGAAGTACAGAATATCAGTGGAGCTGAAATGAAAAGAGACAGGTTAAAAGAGAAATAAGTTTTTTTATTATTATTATTTTTATTTTACTCCCTTGTTAATTTAGGTCATCCTTTTCCTTCTCATGGCTTACGGAGTTGCTTCCACTGTGTATATCTGCACAAGCTGAATACTGCTTTTGCCATCACCGTAGAGCAGAGAGGTGCCACAGACTGTTCTTAGCCTCAAGCAGCCTAAGCAGTCATAATCTACAGTGGCAAAAAACATCTGACCAAAGCTAATTTTAGTGTCCTTTTGCAGCAGTGCAAAAAAAATCACTGAGACAGTGGTTGTTTCCCTTTCCTTTTTTCAGGAAATCACTGTGGGCCTGATTCACATTTATACTCAGACTCCTTTACACCATTCTGGGAATGGAGAGAGCATTGAAGTGGGTATAAATTAACATCAATGCCCACTTGGGCCTCAGTATAAATGAAAATCAGGCCCTATGTAATTTGAGATATTAGACCACTGGTTTTGTCTGTTTAGGCAGGTGAGAACAAATGGTGACTAACTACATTTTCTGCACTAGGATCTTCAAGAATGGGCTACTGATGCTTATCATAATAAGATTATCCACTGGAGCATCAGAAAGGTTGCCGTGGTTCATTAATTCTGTTCTATTTTATATTGCTTAATTGTTGAACAAAAATAGTGGTTTCTGTTCTAAGACTTCAGGGAATTGCTCTTGTCAAAAAAAAATACTGACCTTTCAGAAACTTTTTCATTTCCAACTATGAAGCTTTTTACATTTGGGATATTTTCCCTTCTCAGAAAGATTTTGTATGCAGGGAAGTATGCCAGACTGATGGCATTAGCAACTAAAGTCCGGTATTCACAGCATAGGTACAGGATGTATCACACCAGTGCAATTTTCTCCAGATTTACTTTCCACTGCACTTCAACTGAGATCTGGAGAGAATACTTCTAAGACCTGCAAAGGTTTGTCTAGATTAGACTGAGCCTAGGGAAAACCACAAAAGTTTGTGTCTTGGAACAGATATTTGTGGAGGGCACCATTGTATTAGATACCTGGAGTTAACTGGCAACCAGTTAACTCAAGTCAAAATGAGACAAGTAACTCGAGTCCAGACATACCTCAAGGACAATTTAGGCTCCATCCTTATTCAGTCATTGGCTTATCTGCTGAGATGGCCAATTAAGACACTTATAAGTGCCATTTGTGATATACTTTTTAATAATATAGATTCCTGTCCATTAGGGCCAGGACTAATTTCATATAGGCCACTTGACTAACCTACACATAGTAAAACTTACAGCCTTCATGAACTTCAATTATATTCACGCTAGTGTCCCAGGTACTGTATAAAGAAGAACATTTCCCAGTATCATCCCATAAGTCTTCAAGGACTCAGACTTCAGAAGAGTTTTCCATCACTGGAAAATTTCCCTTCTTGGTTACCTATTTCCAGTGGATTTCCCCCCACATCCAGTCACTGAAAGCAGAACAAAACCTTGTGGCTTTTAACACTCCCCTCTCCTACCAAGAATAGCCACACCAAATAAGTGATCCCATTCAGTTATGAGCTATTAATTGTGTCAAAATTCTACATGTTAAGAAATACTGTTAACCCATAAAGAAAATCCAATAATATTTAAAGCTAATGTAACATTTTTATTATGTTAACTTCCTGTCACTGACAGGGCTGGGAGCGCTTGTCATTAAAAGTTAATGAATTTTGCATTGACAGCCTGCTTCTTAATGTCAAAAGAACACATACATTTCCATTAACAGCAGAACAGAGAGATTACATTTGCAAAAGCTATTATTTAAACTTCACAGACACTGGTTTTAAGTTAACCATATGCTCCTACTTTAAAAACTCCCACAATTATGTATTCTATTAAAAATATCCTTCCCTTTTTTAAAATAGTGTGTGAGAGAGAGGTGTTCCAGTGAGGTGTGCAGAAGGAAATACCATATCTGTGGAAATGTTAAGAAATAACCTGGGCTGTGTGTGTATCATGATTATATATTTCAGCTGTACAATTGCACTGTTAGAAAATTGTCACATATTTGTGCCCCACAATATATTCTTAGTTTGACAGATGAAGATGTTTATGAACATAACATTAAAAATAGGAACCAGTAAATCAGTGTCTGCCTAGGTCTGCAGACAGCCAGAGACCGTAGGTCTGATGGAGAAGTTAACTGTGCCCCAGTTTATCTCACTGGGATTCTGAAGCCTAATATTGAAACTACATGTGTCAATATGGTTAACTATCAACTGTTTTGGTAAACCAGCAAGCTAATGTGGGCTTTATTGATGAATGTAAGTAGCAGATATATGGATTGGCTGGAATCAGACAGCTAGTTGCTTGTTAAGGTTGAGATGAAGAATGATGAATTCAATTTTTCCCCTACTGCATGGCAACAAATAATTTTACTAATAGACCTGTTGGCTGCCACATGAAAAGATGTTCTATGCAATCTTTATTCTAATGCATATAGTAGTTTAAAGCAAGCTGTTTTGGAATTTTTCCTAGGTCTTTTTCTTTCCCAATGTAGTGATTTTTTTTTTTTAAAAATAAAGTTTTCAGAGCTTTATAATAGACCTGAGGGGTAAACATACACCTCTGAAGACTTTGTCATAATACTACATTTGCTATATGTGATATGATGTACATGAGATATATACATATCAGTTATTGGTATGACACATTTTTCTAAAACTTATCCTGTTTTACTTGCAACAGATGGGTTCATTAAAACTAAATAATATGTACATGGCAGGAAAAAGTAGGAAATGACCTCTTTCTTCAATTATTGTTACGTTAACAATCTTGTCTAGTGGTGCTAGAGGAGTTAAAGCTTATCATGAAAGCCATAAGGACACTCATCAGAGAGGTAGCCATGTTAGTCTGCATCCCCAAAAACAACGAGAAGTCCAGTGGCACCTTAAAGACTAACAGATTTATTTGGGCATAAGCTTTCATGGGTAAAAAACCCATTTCTTCAGATGCAACATTTGAATAATGCATCTGAAGAAGAGGGTTTTTTTCTCACAAAAGCTTATGCCCAAATAAATCTGTTAGTCTTTAAGGTGCCACTGGACTCCTCATTGTTTTTATAAGATCACTTGTGGTGCACAACATGTCTCAGTTCAATCTAACATCTACACAGACCTAGTTTAGATATAAACTATTAATATTCTTAGTTCATGCAAGAAAGTACTGAGACTCCTCACAGAGGTGATAAAATATTAAGAGAAGAAACAATCAGTGTTTCTTTATGGTTGGATTTAATGACTATTAATGATTATGATCATCTTCTGGTTTCAAAGCTAAGCATTTTCCAAATGAGATTTTTAAATCACAGATTTTATTACTGTCTTTTTAGTATAAAAACTCAATTAAAGGTATGTTACACATAAAAATACCAGAGTTGATTATCATTTAAGTGCAAGAAGTAATGACAATATACGGTATAGTGTCTCTATTGCAACACATGGACAGAAAAACATAGAAATTTGACTAGCTATCCCCATGAAATAGACTTCTAATTCTTCTGAGTTTTTCAGTAAAATGGTGACAGACACCATTTATGAGTTAGAATTTACGTGGTCATGATATTAAAAAAAACAGATCTCCCATTAAAGAACTGGAATGGCCTGGAGTCTAGTGAGCTGCAGTAGTAAAGAGGTTTATTCTGTACTTGGTTGGTGGATCTTTGCAGAGGTCGAAATGATGGCCAGTAGCTACAATCAGGATTTTGGAGTTGATGGTTAAAATGGGGCATGCAGGATGGGGAGAGGCTTCAGCGCTTTGCCCAAGCAAAGGGTTACCCTTCAGAAAGCCCAATTCTTTTTACTAGGACAAGACCAGGTGAGCTTCAGCAAGGTTATGTACAGTCTGCTTAGTAAAGGCATGGAAGAACCAGAAGACATCAAGCCCATGCTCAGGAATGGTGGACCAAAAGGACTCAGTGACTGGTAATGAGTTTAATTCTATCTCCAGACTGAATGGATATTGAGATAAAAGTTCTGACCAGAGGCATTTAACCATATTTAATGTGCTTACAACTTTACTTTGGGTGCTCAGGGGAGGACTTGGGCAGATCAGTCATCATTGAATGGCTTGGAAGAAGGCCTCTTAGACATTCCTATTATCTTTGTCTTGTAACTGAGCAAGGGGACCCTGAATAAAATTGAAAGGTAAGAAATATAAGAACTGATGATAATAATAATAATAATTTTAACATGACACATAATTAACCCAGGGAACTCACTGTTACAGAATATCACTAAGTTGAACAGCTTAGTAGATTTCAAAAGATTAGACATTTCTTAATAAGAATGTAGAATAACATTAGGGTAAAAGTACAAGGAATATTTGCCGTCATGTTTCAGAACATAAATCATCCACTAGCAGTTTTGCATATAAGAGGAAACTTCCTCCATAAGCAAATTATTAAGTACTGTATTTCCTGTCGCCTTCTGAAACATCTGGCACTGGCTGTGAGAGACAGGATACAGGGCTAGACTGGCTTACTCCTCTATATTTGGTATTGGCAATTCATACTGAATGTTCTTTTGAGAGTCACATGTAAGATACTTTGAAAATGAAGCCATTTAAGTTTGAAAAATAAAAATAGTTTCATAAATACACAGTCACGTAAAATATTTTGTGCTACTGAATATGCTCTTCAGCTGAATTTTAGTGTTACGTGTGCAGTAGATCTTAAGCTCTTTGGGGCAGGGACCATCTTTTTGTTATGTGTTTTGTACAGCACCTAACACAGTGGGGTGTTTGTCCATGACTGGAAGTCCTAAGTGCTACTGCAATACAAATAATAAATAATACCATTTGGTTAGTCTTTAAAGAGATACTTTTTACATAACCTTAGATGCATGTATAAGCACATAGCATTTTCTCTTACTGCTTTTGGTGTTGGAATGAATTTTAATACCTCTTCCCTATTAAGGCTCTATGCTTTTGCAGCTGGAGGGGGGGTGGCGTGTGTGTAAAAATAATTAACATATGCTGTGTGAATATGTACTTAAACTTTATTTAAATTCATAAAAAGTGCTTATTGAGAGCTCTAAGTACCATACAATCATAATAAATGCCTCAAATCAAAACATTCGTTCAGTTCATATGCACATGGTATCACAGTTAAAACTGCTCTGGGAATCGTCATTGATTTTATTTTTATTTAAGTGAGATTAAAATTTCATGTTTAATATTGCTTGTGTTGCACACTGAATGGAGGGGAGGGTTGATAGGAACATACAGATATGCTTTAGAAGCTGAGCAGAACTTTCTACTAATAAGGCTGAAACAGTCACGACAACTTCTCCTGAGGCATTCTTAAAAGAGGTCAAGGATCTCCTTCACAGAACTCTTCCAGACCTTGGTTTACTTCCATATACAACCTTTGAACTGGGCTTCTGACTGACCAGCATTTTACCCAGTTTGGAATTGTATCTTTGTGATGTCCTTTACCTCAGGGGAACACTCTACACCCCCATATTCATCTTTATAAACTGATTGTGTGGTATCCAATGCAAAGTTTGTCATGTTGGATGGCTTCGGAAGGCTCATGATGCACTGAGCTGGTTGTTATAGTGATGTTACAGTAATTGTTACAGTAAGGTTATAGTAAGGTTAGAGGTTATAATTTCATGTATAAAGTTATGAGGCTGAAAATGTGTCCTTGTGGCTTAAAGCAAGCCCATGCAAAAACTCCAAGAACAGAGAAGCAGTTCACATCTCGTCACGGCACGGATGGGACAAACCCAGCCCAACCTCACAGGAACAATGGACACTGGCTTAGGCCTTGGCTACACTTGCAAGTTAGATCGCATTTAATCAGCCCCAGGTTCCCTAACTCCTGAGGTGTCCACACTGGCAAGGCACATAGAGCACCTGGACTCCGTGGCTGGAGTGCCCCTGATAACCCACTTCCATGAGAAGTATAAAGCTTGCTACGCTCCGGCTGGAGTGCCACGGTGCCAGTGTCCTTGGTCTATTAATGTGCTCTGATCGGCCTCCAGAAGTATCCCACAATGCCTGTTCTAGCCACTCTGGTCATCACTTTGAACTCTACTGCCCTTCCCTCAGGTGACCAACCATCAGACCCACACTTTAAATTCTCTCAGAATTTTGAAATTCCCCTCCCTGTTTTCTCAGCAAGGCGTGGAGAGCTCTCAGTGCATCTTTCCAGGTGACCATGCCTCCATGCACCAGGCTATCCCCAGTATGGAGCAATGGTGAGGCGCTGGACCTCATAGTGTTTGAGAGGGAGGAAGTTGTCCAGTCCCAGCTGCGCTTCAGACATAGGAATTATGATACCTATGAGCAGATATCAAGAGCCATGATGGAAAGGGGCTGTCCCCATGACCTGCCATTTCTACAAAGAGCTGGATGTGATACCTGGGGGCAACCCCACCTCCACTCCGAAGAGCACCATGAACACTTCAGAGGCCATAGCAGCACAGAGTTCAACAAGGCAGGAGGAGGAACGCAGGAGCGTGTGTGCTTAGGAGGAGGGGGACCCAGAGCCAGAGGACGTCCCGGCATCCCTAGATGTGTGCAGCCAGGAGCTGTTTTCAAGCCAGGAGGAAGGGAGCTAGATGCAGCGGACAGTGCTTGGGGAAGAACAAACAGCGGAGGAGGTGCCCAGTAAGTGGCTTTTATTTTGGAAAGGTGGTTGTTCGGTGCGGGCTCTTGAGGTGAGGAGGGTTGCAGAAAGAAGGGTTAGGTGCATGCCTAGATGCAGAATAGAGCATTGATGTGCTCTTTCACATCGTGTAATTGGCCTCAGTGATCTCATCAAAGGTCTCATGCAGAAGCTGGACAATCTGCTTGCACAGGTTCCTTGGCAGAAATACCATGCTCCTTGTTCCCGTAAGGGTAACATGTCCGCACCACTGGGGATCATTGCTGCACACAGGGCATAAGGACAAGGGCAGAAACTGCACTGTAGTAAAAGACCCTCCCTTGCTTCCCAGGTCACCCTCAGCAGCGACATATATTCCAGGACGAACTCATCCTATGGAAAATGTGGGCACAGTTTTCAGTATAGGGGACCCCTGCAGCTGTTGGCTCTCCCCAAGACACAGAACCTCAGAGGACAGTACAGCCCTGAAACAATCAGTCCCCCTTGCCCCTGTGCTTACTTGCATTTTGGGACTCCTGTGGATTATGTGCATTCACTTTGGGACGAGTACTTTCTGCTGTTGTGTACACTGTACTTGTCTTCAAGTACAGACGAATCATTGCTCTGTCTAGCGTCAACAATGCTGCCTCTGTTAAGTGTTGCAGTTTGGTTTTACAGATGCAACCTTGAGATCCCAGCCATCCTTGTATCCACGGCTGAAAGACTGCAAAGAATCAGGAAGCGGCCGCGAAGAACCAAAGAGGACCTTATTGAAAATCAAAAAGTACAGCCGTGGTGGGAGACTGAAAGGAGGCTCCGCCAGCAGAATGTGGGTCACTGACACCAAAGCATGGAGCGGTTCCTAAGCATTATGGAGTGCCATGCGGACTTGATACAGGTGCTCGTAGCACTGCAAATGGAGCAGTTCCACACTCGCACCCCCCCAGCCCTTGTCCTAAAACCCTTTCCCTTGTGCCCCCATGTCACTGTCAACCCAATTCTCCCAACATCTGGTTTGTTATTGCCACCAGCTGCCTCCAACACCTGTAGCTTCACCACCCTGCAAACTATGACCCTTACCCACTGCATTCAACCCCCCATCACCATGCAATATAGCTATCCTGAAGTGCAGCACTCATTGCACGGCACTCCAGACAGGAAGGCTGAATATGATAACAGGACATATGCAAATCTGTGATTGTCCCATTCCCCACTCTGGTCTCTTCCCATCACCCACGCAGCACAGATGTGTCATGCCCTTTCTATTTTCCCAGCAGTTGTTTCTTTTCAATAAATAATTTTTTTTGGCTGTGAAATCATTCTCTATTGCATTAATTAAAAGATACCATAGCCCAGGAAAGCAACAGGCACTGCAAGTCAGTGCATCATATGTAGCAAACACAGATGCTTACTAGCATTGGAACGACTGCAGTTCACTCCTGTGCAGGGCACCAAACATTACTGGTGGTTTTCAGCATCAGATTGGTCCCTCAAGGTGTCCCTAATCCTTACAGCCCCACGCTGGGCCCCTCTAATAGCCCTGGTCTCTGGCTATTCAAATTCAGCCTCCTGGTGTTGAACATCCATGGTCCGTGCCTGAGTGAAGCTTTCACCCTTCACAAATGTTATGGAGGGTACAGTATGCAGCTATAACTGTTCAGATGTTGTAATGGGCCAGATCCAGCTCCCATACAGACAGCGGCAGTGGCCCTTTAAATCACCAAAAGCACACTAAACAGTCATTCTGCACTGACTCAGCCTGGTGTTGAACTGCTCCTTGCTGCTGTCAAGGTTCCCTGTGTAGGGTTTCATGAGCTATGGCATTAAAGGGTAGCAGAGTCTCCAAGGATCACAGTGGGCATTTCGACTTCCCCTATGGTGATCTTCTGGTCTGGGAACAAAGTCCTGGCTTGCAACTTCCTGAACATGCCTGTGTTCCAAAAGATGTATGTGTTATGCACCTTTCTGGACCAGCCTGCGTTAATGCCCCCGGTGATCCACAAGCGCCTGGAGAACCATAGAGAAATACTCCTTCCGATTCATCTATTCGGAGGATAGGTGGTCTAGTGCCAGAATTGGAATATGTGACTCATCTATCACCCCTCTACAGTTAGGGAAACCCATTTGTGCAAATCCAGCCACAATGTCACACGTGTTGCTCAGAGTCATGGTTCTTTTCAGCAGGATGTAACTAATGTCCCTGCAAACTTGCATCAACACGATTCCAATGGTCAACTTTCCCACTCCAAACTGGTTAGCGACCGATCAGTAGCTGTCTGGAATTGCCAGATTCCAGATTGCTATAGCCATCCATTTCTCCACTGGGAGGACAGCTCTCAATCTCATGTCCTTGCACCGCAGGGTGGGGCGAGCTCAGCACACAGTCCCATGAAAATGTCTTTCCTCATCCGAAAGTTCTGCAGCCACTGCTCCTCATTCCAGACTTGCAGGACGATGTGATCCCACCACTCTGTGCTTGTTTACCATGCCCAAAAGCGGTATTCCACTATGGTGAGCATGTCTGTGAATGCCACAAGCAATCTCATGTCACATGTGTTATGCAAGTTGACATCATCGTTGGACTCCTCACTGTCACTTTGTAGCTTAAGGAGTAACTCAACTGCAATTCGGGACATGCTGGCGAGACCCATCGGCATATTTCTCACAAATTCAGGATCCATTCCCACAGACTGAAAGGGAAAACAGAACATGCAGTACAAAAAATGTTGAAAGATGGTGCAAAATGTGGACGGAAGCACGTAGACGAAAGCACATGGATGGCTGGGATGTGAAGTGATGCATCACGGGGCATTGGGACAGGACCCAGAATGTCCTGCACCCCCCCTTCCCACAAGCCTGAGTGCCAGAATGGGAAGAGGTGCTCGGTGGGATAGCTGCCCATATTGCACTGCTCCCAATGCCGCTGCAAGTGCCACAAATGTGGCCACACCACTGTGCGTGCAGCTGACAGTATGAACACATGGCAGTGCTTTCCCTGCTGCTGTCTCCGAGGGCTGGTTTAACTCCTGGCGCTCTACATCTGCAAGTGTAGCCATGCCCTTAGGTTGCAACAAAAGGATGTTACACCGTCGAGGGAATCACGCCCTTCCTTTGGTCAGCTTGGGACTGCGATGAGATAATACTCACCTGACTCTGAATGTGGGGGACAACGATAAGAGGGAAGAAAGGACTTGATAAAAGGGAGAGACATTTTGCCATGCTCTCTCTCTCTCTCTTCCACCTACATCTAGGGACACCATCACCAAATGACTGAAATGCTAATCAAAGGGGAGAGCCTGACTGAAAAATAACCAGTCAGCCTGTGGTGAGAAGCATCTAAGTTTTTAAGGACATTGAATGTGTTAAGATCAGCTTAGAATGCATTTTGCTTTCATTTCATTTGACCAAATCTGACTTGTTATGATTTTATTTATAATTACTTAATCTACCTTTATAGTTAATAAATCTGTTTATTCTACCTGAACCAGTGAGTTTGGTTTGAAGCGTGTCAGACTGCTCTTAGGAGAACAAGCCTGGTACATATCAATGTCTTTGTTAAATTGCCGAACTTATATAAACTTGCAGTGTCCAGAAGGTGTTACTGGACACTGCAAGACGGAGATTCCTAGGGTTGCATCTGGGACCGGAGATATTGGCTATTGCCATTTGGTTGCAAGTAGCTAGGAGCAGCTTACACGCCAGAGGCTGTGCATGAATAGCACAGGAGTAGGGATTCTCACAGCAGAGCATGGTAAGGTTGGCTCCCAGAGTCAAGGATTGGCATGGCCTAGCAGATCACTGGTCCAGACAACATCGGAGGGGAATGTCACAATCTCCTAAATAAGTTTTCCCTTAAAAAAAAATAAAATCTTAATTTAGGAACATCCCTGTAGTCTATATAAATACACAAAGAAACGTCAATCCTGAAAATATGGTAGATTTCTTTCAAGACTTGACATGTTAATAGTAATTTTAAGACTATTATAATATTATTTTTAAATGAAGAAAACAGACGTTTCAATACAATCTATTGATTTGGTTCAGAAAAAAAAAAAACACTTTTATTGAGTTCAGAGAAGGACAGAAAATAGATAAATGTAGTTAATAGCTGAGCAAAATGTTGTCATACTTTCTTAGCCAAAAAATGCTTTTTGATCAACCCAAAACAATTCTGTAATTGACCCCATTAGTTTCAGCTCAGAGAAAGGCTTTTAGGTCCACCTTCAGAAGGAGTGTTCCCTTTAGGCCAATGTTGTAGAATTTGCCAGGGAAGTGGGTGTGACACTGTACCTTAGGTGAGCACCCTGCACTCCCATGTTCAGCCTTATAATATGATTATGTGGTACCTAATACAAAATTTGTCATATCAGGTGTCTTTGGAAGGCTCATGATGCACTGAGCATTGTTGTCATAGTAATGTTATAGGTTGTAATTTCATGTATATTGTTATGAGGCTGAAAATGTGTCCTCATGGCTTAAAACAAGCCCAGGCAAAACTCTCCAGGGGCAGAGGGGAAGTTCACACCTTATCAGGGCATGTATGGGTCAAACCCAGCCCAGCCTCACAGGAACAAAAGACACTAGCCTAGGCAGCAACAAAAGATCTGTTGGACTCTCGAGTGAGTCACCCCTCTTCCCTCGGTCAGTTTGGGACTGCGACGGGGTCATGCTCAGCTGTCTCTGAAGGGGTGGGGGGCATAGTGAAGAGGGAAGAAAGAACATGATAAAAGGGAGAGACATTTGCCATGCTCTTCCTCTCTCTTCCACCTCCATCTACAGACACCACCACTAAGTGACTGAAGCGCTGATCAAAGAGGAGAGCCTGGCTGAAGGCCAACCAGCCAGACAGACTGTGGTGAGAAGCATCTAAGTTTGTAAGGGCACTTAAAGTGTTAAGATCTGCTTAGAATGCGTTTTGCTTTTTATTTCATTTGACCAAATCTGACTTCTTGTGCTTTGACTTATAATCAGTTAAAATCTATCTTTTGTAGTTAATAAAGTTGTCAATACCTAAAGCAGTTCATTTGGTTTGAAGCATGTCAGAGACTCCCATTGGGATAACAAGCCTGGTGCATATCAATTTCTTTGTTAAATTGACAAACTCATATAAACTTGCAGCGTCCAGTGGGCATAGCTGGACACTGCAAGATGGAGGTTCCTAGGGTTGTGTCTGGGACTGGAAATATTAGTTCGTGTTATTCGATTGCACAGTGCACAATCCAAGCAGTGGCTGGCCAAAAGTGCTCACTCACATAGCTGGGAGCAGCTTACATGCCAGAGGCTGTGCATGAATAGCCTGGGAGTGGGGGTTCTCACAGCAGAGCAGGATAAGGCTGGCTCCAAGAGAAGACGATTGAAGTGCACTGGCAGATCCTCAGTCTGGATAACACCAGGGGAGCATCACAGTGGGAGACACATGTTTGAATCCCTACTCCAGACCAGGGACTTGAGCTCAGCTCTCACCCAGGTGACCATACTAACTACAGATTATTCGGCTATAGATTATTTGGTGGTGGGTTGCTTTCAATCTCTCCTGTTGAAGTTGTTCCACTTTGCATAAATACTT
Source organism: Chelonoidis abingdonii (assembly GCF_003597395.2). Lineage (NCBI taxonomy): Eukaryota > Metazoa > Chordata > Testudines > Testudinidae > Chelonoidis > Chelonoidis abingdonii. Next base: position 48,057,979 of record NC_133775.1, on the reverse strand, counting down.
ATGCATTCATTGGGCTAATGAGAATGACTCTGTAGCTTGGTGATTAAGGCATTCCCATGGGAGGGAAGAGATATGGATTCAAATCTGCTCTCCACGTGATTCAGAGAATCCACATCAGAAAGGCCAAGAGTAGCAGTGGGACTGGCAGAGATCCCGGTCTCAGAGGTAACTGGAGGGGGAACTGAGAACCCAAAGCCCTGGAAGAAGGTTTAAATTAGAAACTCTGAGAGGACCTGGACCTGCAGGGCCAAAGGAGACTGTATTTCATAAATGCTTAATAAATTGGACCCCAGGAAGGGCAATGTTACTTGCAGTGCTCGGTTCTGTGGACCAGTGATTGGGAGAACTAGGAAGGCACTGAGGGCAGGGTGAGCATGTGTAGTGTGCTATGGGACAGGGCTGTACCACAGTACCCAACTGACACCCATGAGATCTGGATTCCATTCCTGGTTCTGCAATGAACTTCCTATATGACTATGGGCACGTTGCTGATTTTTCAGAAAAGCTCAGCTCCCCTTTGGGAACCTAAATAATAGCTATTTTTTCAGAAGTGCTCAGCGGCTCCCATGTGACAGTTATGACCAGATTTTCAAAAAGATTTGGTATGTGCTGTGTATTATTTTATGAAAATTATATGTTCATCTATTTGATTCTTATTGTATTGTTGAATACGTGATTACCACGGGTTAAGTGCAGTAGCAGTTCTCTTTAAGATGAAGGAAGGAAGACTAAGCATTGTACAGCATCATTCATCTATACTTAAAAGGATATTACAGGTGTCAATCTCTTTTGAAGTTTACTTCTGACCATGCTGAATTCAACACTCCTTGCTTGGTATAGAGGTCTGGAAGTGGTTAAAAACCTAAGCCAATAAAGCTCAGAAAAGGGAGGAAGATGTGCCGGGAAATCAACTGAACCCCAGGTCCCAGAAGTAGGGTGTTCGGATAAGATAAGCTTACATAAGTTGTTAGGTAAAACAGATGTCTGTGGATTGTATTAGAATGCCTTTTCTCGTTATGCGTTGATTCCTCCTGTTGCGATTAAGCAATACCTTGCTTAGAAAAGGCTGTTCTTTGTCACTGTATTCACAGAGTGGTCACAGCCCCCAAGGGAAGTCTTGCAGGGCTAGAACCCAATCGGGCCTGTGGAAGAATCACAGTAATATAGAGGGTGCTGTGCCCTGGGGCCTAGTGAGATACTCACAGGATTCTGCCCCAGAGAGGTGAAGACTGAGAGCCTGTCACCTGGAAGGGCTGCACTTGGAGAGAGACTGAGTAGAGTCAAGAGTGTAGATAGCTCTGAACAGTAACGCTGAACTTTTTCTGAAAATCTGTCTTTCCTGAGTTCATAGATTATAAGGCCAGAAGGAATCACTGTGATTATCTTGTCTGATCTCCTGTGTAACACAGGCCATAGAACTTCCCTGAATTAATTCCTGTTTGAGGTAGGTCTCTCTGAGCTTAATTTTCCTGTTTGACTGACTTTCCATCCTTTGCCTCTTTGGACTTATGAGGTCTTCCGGGCAGGGGCTCTCTTACTTTGTATTTGCACAGTGCTCAGTGGGGCTCTGATCTCAGCTGGGGTCCCTGTTACTGTAATGTAGATAATAGATCATAACTGTACTCTCTATTTTAGGGTTTTCTATATAATCCATCACTGTGCTACTTCCCTTGAGTTCAAACCCTGAGTCCCATGACACTACTCACATGAATAAACAGTATTCTTTGTGAGTAATAGTGTTGTTGAATCAGGCCTAGTACTAGGAAATATTTAATAGTGGGAAAGAAAGCAACACACTATAGTGTAAGCTTACTACCCCACACTTACCTAATGAAATCATGACAATTGATAGGTTTACTGATTGCCACACCACATCTGCTGCAGGATAGGGGGGCAAGAGCAAATTACCAACGGCCTGATTTTGCAGCTCTAACTCATTTTAATTAGTACTTACAAACAGAAGTAGGCCCATTAAAACCACAAATATGTTAATGCGTCTTGTATATTGACTCTCCTGCAGAATGTTTGACACTATGAATCCTTTTATAATATTTTAAAAGTGGCACATGGAACAGAACAGTATATTTAAGATGTTCACATTCTGTATTGCTACTTTTTTAAATGGGTTTACATTAATCAATTCCACCATGTCAGTGGAAACCAATCTGTCAATATCTTGTGGGAACAAAGTACAACTACACTAATGTATGCCAGAAGATATTATTATCATTAGAATTAAAGTCAAGCAGCAACTAAAAATAATGAATGTCAGCACTTCCAATGGAAAAACTGATTTTCGGCCAAAAGCAAACTACAAAAAGAAAATACTGAACTTTACATTTTCTGTCAGGAGTACAGAATGTGTAAATGAGAAAGAATGTTCAAACTGAGCCATTAGAAAGTTATTCTACAGATGTTTGCCTGTAATCAAGGCATCTACATTAGCCAAAAAATATTCAGAGAAAAAATAGCCTCCTCTGAGATGTATCAGTCTTGAGACTGCTATTTGAAATTCTTCAGGAGGTTAACTGAGGCCCTTGTCCTACGGACTAAAGGAAAGAAAGGGAATTGAAAACCAAATACCAGCATGTCACTGGGGACAGGATCCCCTCCCACATAGTGCTATCAGGTATGTGAGGGAAGGTGAGAGCCAAGAATTGTTACCACCTCTTCTTCTGATTGTCTACACTGTTCTGTGTTCCCATGTCTGTTTCATGTACATGAGACCACACACTAGCCAAGCCCACCTGCAAGAGTCTGTATGCTACAAAGCTACACATGCACCATACTCTGTATACCTGAATCCACACTGGCACTTCAGCTACACAGATTGAGCACAAGGATTTCTGGTATCTACTCAAGATTCTTAGTGTCTCACCAACTGGAGCTGCTCCAGTAATTGATTTGTGGCATATTGTGGGAGATCTTGTCTGTCCTTCCCCGTCCGCTGTGAGGAAGTGGTTTTAGTCTGCCATATCTAGCTGAGGTACTTCCTGCTCCTCATTTTGTCCATTCCAACTGGGGGAAAAGCCATGGATCCATTAGATGAATTTCTCCAGCTTGTAGGGGAATGGTTTATGCAGTGGAGTAGATGCTTGGCAAGAAACTGCATGACATTTCAGGAGCACTCTCTGAACTGCAGAAGAAGGCAGTGGCAGTTGGAGGGCAGCTCACTCATGGCAGACGACAGAAATGATGAATGCTGCAATGGCTGTGGATTCCCCATGTGCAGATGAGCACTTTTGATACAGAACAACTAGCATATCATAGTGGACTACATCATTATACAGACTTAAAATCACCAGCAGCCACACCAGAATTCTGCACGTGGAAGTCGACTTTTATGGAGCTCTGTGAGGAGCTTGCCTTGACCCTTCAATGCCAGAACACTTGACAGTGGGAGGCCCTAGCAGTATAGGTATCAAATTGCCCTTGCTAACCAGTTTGGTGTTGGCAAGTCAACTGCTGGGGTTGTGGTAGTGGAGGTTTGAGAGGTCATTAGCAGTGATTTCGCCATGGGTGGTGGAAGTAAGAAATGTGCCTTGAAATAATTGCTGGCTTTCAGAGTGCTGTTCCCAAACTGAATTGTGGCTACTCGTGTGCCCATAGTTTGTCTGCCAGAAGGAGACAATTAATATGTCAGCCACAAAAGTACTACTCATTTGAACTCCAGGATTTGATTGGCCACAGAGGCAGGTTCATGATCACCATCCTGAGCAGTATGGGGAAAGTGGATGATGTCTGGTTCCTGAGGAGGTCAGATGTCAGCTTACTGGGAAAAGCAGGAACTTTATTCCCTCCTAAATCTGCCAGAGCCCACCAGGGCTGTGTCCAGGCAGGCAAGGGAAAGGAGACTGACATGCCTTGTATGCCCCTAACTTTGGAATACAGGGCGATGAGAATGGGATATGATGTGTAATGGGGCCTGCAATGGTTTGAACTGTTTTGTAATCAGTTTTTTAATAAATTTGTACTGTAATACTCTCCAACTGTTAATTTGTTATAGGTTTTATGTGACTGTAGGTTTTATAGGTTTAATGTGATTTTTAGGTTTTATGGGATTGTGAGATTTTTCAGAATTATCAAAAACTTACCACACCACTTCTTGGTTCTTCTTTCCTTTGCAAGCATCCACACAGTGACCTATTGTACAACTAAACCAATTTATTAAACAAATCAATCAAAGTACATGAAAATACGTTCCTTACTCTTACCTTGGGTGCTGTTTTTGGCCTCTGACCACCACTGCTCTGACCACTCTGCCTCATCCACCCAAACCTTGGTAGTAATATAAGGAACCTTTCGGTCAGCAGAGTATTGCAACCAATCCAGATCCCAACTCTATCACAGATAGCTGTGATTTGCAGCTCTTGAGAGAATTGTTGGCCAAAATGACCCTGCAAATTCCAGAGGTTCCAAAATTGAAGTGGGACTTAAAGGGGGGTGTAATTTTTGTGATCTTCTGGGGTATACAAGGACTTTAATGTAAATGTTCAAAGAGACGCCTGCTTATTCTGTTTGCTGCTTAGAACTCCCAATATGACTCACTAACCGGCTCACAGATCACTGAATTATTTCAATAGTCAATGATCCATTTTATAAAAGTACAGAATTAAAGCCATAATGAACCCAGTTCTGCTCTGTTAAACTACTGTCAGTCTGCAGCAGCACCACTGAAATGAACTGCATTATTCCAGATTAACATCAGTGTAACAAAAAATATAATTGGCCTTTGTAATAATTACTCTATTTTTATCACCAGTATGAGAATAAAAATACATCATTGAAATAAGCTAACCTTTACTGTGATGAATGAAAAGGGGTCCTATTATATTAGGTCATTTATTGCTTTAAACAAAAATAACTAAGAAACTGGACATAAACATCATTGTGTGTGTGTGTAAATAGATTTGTGTAAGAAACTGCAATAGCGAAAGATCCAGCAGCTGATTACAGCAATTGTCTGTGCATAATATTTAGTAATGAACACAAGTGTAGTTGTAGGTAGCAGTAGGTTTATAGTAATTCCCTCTAGTTAAGGGGGTTTGCACAAAAAAGTCCCTTCTATCTGAAACTGGGCCAATGCTTTAGGTTCCAGCTATGAATGAGAATTCTAATTATTGGTTTCCCAGGCTAAGTTTCATTCCTGGAAGATTTCTCTCATGACATATTGAATTAAGATTTCCTAAAACAGTGTGTTATTAGCTAATATAATTTGACTTTGCATTAGAAATTCCTTTTACCATCTGCCAATCATTACCCTATAAATTGCTGCACATAAAGAATGCAGGTTGCAATGAACTCTGACTGCTATTCTTGCATTTTCCCCCATTGAGTGAGTGCTGGTCTGGAAATAATAAGTTTAGCGGAATTTTATTATTGATCTTGATTACTGAGAAATTACAGTACACCCTGGCTATAACACCCTTCATAATTACAAACCTTTGTCTAAAATGAACCTGGTTCCTGGATCCCAACTACAATACTGTTAATAAAATAAAACAGGATGTTGCACATGCGTGCACAATTTTTATCCAATGTCATACATTTTTGCTGTGCTTCCAAAACGGATGTGTCATGAAAGTCGCATTGTGACATCAAAACAAAAGTGTCACAAAAATATGATCTGTGCCTCCCAAAGCGAAAATCTGTTTCTGTTGCCATGAAACTAGAAATAATTGACTGTTTGAAAAAAGGAGCAACATGGGCAGATCTCTGTCATATACATGGGCTGTCAAAAAGCACAATTGGAACATCCCGCCCCCAAAAAAGAGAAAAATCTCCAAGCATTTGTCCATAAAGTCGATACTGACAAAGGACTAATTGTGAAAGAAATTAAGAAAATTGGTGATGATGCACTAGAATAAACAGTCTTGTGGTTCCAGCTGCACAGAAGCAGTGGTAATCCTGTATCTGGACTGATCATTTGTGAATAAGCAAACATCATGGCAAATCAAATTAATCCTGAAACAACATTCAAAATATCTAATGGATGGCTGTGGAGAGTTCAAGAAAGGCATGGCATTCAGGCAAAAGCACTGAAAATCGTTGGTGAGTCCCTTTCATGTGATGCCAAGGCAGTAGTCAGCTTTCTCCTAAAGCTAAAGCAACTTTTGTTAGAAAGAGATTATATGCTCAAACACATATACAATGCCGATGAAACAGGGTTGTTTTGGAAATGTGTGCCTGACAGGAGAGAGTCCCAGAGTACGACAGATACACTGAAGGATATAAAATGCCCAAGGAAAGAGTGATGTTTCCATTCTGTACAAATGCAAGTTGATGTCACAAAATGACCATCCTTTGGACTGGAAAGTCATGACAGCCACAATGCTTTCATCATGTTAATTTCAAGTAACTTCCAAAGAACTCCAGAAAAGCCTGGATGATGGGAGAAAATTTTAAACAAAGTTTTTTTGAGGACTTTCTCCCTGATATTAAGAAACATCAACTTCAAACACATCAAGATAGAGTCTTGTTTTTCCTGGAAAACTGCCCAGCACACCCCCTGCAGTCCAGTTAGCGACATGTGATGGAAAAATTGTAGTTGTCTATCCACCTAAGAACATCACATCAAAAATCCAGCTACTAGATTGGGGAATAATTGCTGCATTTAAGAAGCAGTACAGAAAAAGGCTACTCAGGGAAATCCTAGTCACAAGGAATGCTGGTTATGTGACTTTTTTGACATCCTTCACTCTGAGATATGATATATCTTTCAGCTGATGCATGGTCAGGACATTTGGAAAATATCAAAAACATTTTGAACAATTGTTTGGACCCTCCCTGCCAACTGTCAGTCAAGATGCAGAAGTGCTCCAACTGGAAAATGACAACAATAAGCAACTTCTGTCGGATGTTCAGACACTTAATTTGCTGAATGGAGTATTGGATCCTGAAGCTGCCATGAATGACTGGCTTCATGCGGATGATGAGTGTGCAGTGACTGCTATGCTGACAGATGAAGACATTGTTGACAAAGTACTGAGGAGCTCACATACCCAGGAAAATGAAATTGAGGAGGCAGATGAGCCAACGCCCCCTGCCCCACTTGCATCTGAGACAGTAAAGAGGTTAGAGACTGCTCTCATATGGATGGAAAAACAGGATGTTGAGGCAATAAAAATCCTGCAACTCCATTAAATGCTGATGTTGACTTGTACAGCTTCCATGCAAATAGCTTAACAAAGAACAATTGTTGTTTGTTGTTTGTTTGTTTGTTTGTTTTTGGTATATATATATTTTTACAAGTGAGAGTTAAATCAGTGTTTGGAATTTTTTAATTTTTTTAATTAGAACAAAACTGAAAATTTGATGCACTTTTAAATATTTCATGATTGGTTTTGAATGTTCCCTTTTGATTTGTGTTTTTTTGTATTGAATTAATGCAGAATATTGGGTGCATGTCATAAATAGTTGTTATTATTATTATTATTATTGTTTATTATTATTATTTTATTTTATTAATTAATTAAGCTAAAGCCTTTATCCAAGCAACTTCATTAACATACTCCAACATGCTTTATTTTGATTGTCCTTTTGCTATAATGGCTCTCTGGTTATAAAGAACAAAAGACTTGGATCCCAACAGGTTACCTATTGCAAGGGTGTACTCAATATTGAGCACTGACTTGGATATAGAAGAACTTATTTCATGGCTGGGGTGAATGTAATAGCTGCGGGGCACAGTACTTTTTTGTGGTGTTGGCATTAGAGTTAGGGAGCCAGATCCTCAGATGGTATAAATCAATGTAGCTCCACAGAAGTTACACTTTGCTAATTGGCACCATCTGAGGATCTGATCCAGAGTGTCCTTTAGGAAGAATGGCCCTGATCTTACAAGGAGCTTCACATGATATGCCCCCCTGGATCTTCTTGAAGAATTAGAACCTGTATTTGTTTTCTTGTAAATTCTTATTAATTGTTTTTGTTTGTTTGTTTTTGTTTTGTTTTTGTTTTTATTTTGTGGATGATACTTTTTGTAAGTGGAGTTGAATTACTCTGACATTTTTCTCAGTATTAATGTATTATGGTGTCTGGAATATTTTAACTGTCAGTTACATTTTTACTGAAACATTATATTGAGTGTGTTGGATTTGTGTGTGTGTGTTTGTGTGTGTGTATTATATAGAAAAAAATATTTTAAACTCTAGAACAGAACTCTGATCCTTCATATTTCAGAAGGTTTGCTGTCTTAAGTTTTTAATGTTTATTCTGTGGTTCTGTGAAGTCATAAAAGCCTTTTTAAATAGGACAGTTAGAAAATACCCTCCCACACACACATACACAGATAGCAACAAAAAAGCTATCAAAATCATTTGCTGATTCTGTGCAATATTAGACATTCATTAGAAAGCCATTGGACATCATAATAGTGTGGCATAAAGATTGCTTACATTTCCAAAGTGAAATGTTTCATATAGATCTATTTATGAGTAGGCCTGTTACAATTCAATTTTTATCTATTGAAGCTATTAAAATAATATCAATGCTTGTTTTTAAGCACTGTTTTCAATTTTTATTGATTTAAATGTTCACATTTGTGGTAAATTATTGGAGGAGGATCAGATAATTATTTAATGACAATTGATCTTGAGTTTCAAAAATTTAAAACTTTATAACCATTTAAATTCAAATAGTCAACATAACATATCAAATATAGAATGCAATATCCTCAAATAAAACTCTAATAACTTCCCAAACAGAATTTTTCTTAGTTTGTCTGTCTGTAAATTTCAAAAGCAGCAGAGAATCCTGTGGCACCTTATAGACTAACAGACGTTTTGGAGCATGAGCTTTCATGGGTGAATACCCACTTCATCAGATGCATGCAAAATGTCTGTTAGTCTATAAGATGCCACAAGATTCTCTGCTGCTTTTACAGATCCAGACTAACACGGCTACCCCTCTGATACTGTAAATTTCGGTAACTATTGATGGAAATATTTTTTTTAATCTGCTTGTATGTCAGTTCGGTCAATTCTATTTTCTGATATTGACTGATACAAATCTAACCCTTCCAAGCCTATTTATGATCTTTCATGTATGTATTAGCGTCCTGTGTACATTCCCATTGAGACTGAACTCTCCCAGGTCTCAGTTAATCATGACGAAATAAATGTCCAAGTTGCTCTTTGCAAGAACTACAGCTGTTTATGAAGCCTACACAATATTTCAGAATAATTACAGTTCCAAAAGCAGAGGCCTTAAATGTGTTGACTTTTCAATATGGTTTCAATTCCACAGAACACTTAATGTAGTTGATTTAAAATCTTCTTATCTGCTAATATGTGTTCACTGACTCAGGCCCGTAGTGAAAGGGAAGGGAAATATAGCACAGATATTTTATGGTCCCTACCCTGCCTACAGATCCTCACAGTCTCTGGGGAGCCTGTATATCCCCCATCACAGAGAGGATGGACAAGGCACTGTTGTACTCTGGCTATTGTAAGCTGGTTTATTGGTGCCCTATTGTTGGTTGGTTATTGTTGGCTAGCTGTAACCAGCTGGCATAATTTAGAACAGCTCTAAGGCTACTCTAAACTGTGGTCAGGCTAGAGCCATTTAGAATTGGCACAAGGGTCAAGAATTCCCTCCAGTTCCATCATAAGAATTCATATCGGGTGCAATTTAGAATCTGTGACTCTGATACACGTCTCTCCCCTTCTTCTGTAAATCAAAATAAACAGTGAAACATTTGCTGTCTGTTTTTAAAGAGTATTAACAATTCTGTGCAGTAGTGGAGATGAGAGGCAAAACAGGATCTTTTTAAAAAATGTGTTGCATTTGTAGAGAAAAGGAAAACATGTAATTACTCTTTTCCTAAATGCAGCCAATGCATTAGTGTGGGCTGCACAGGAACCATGCATAAAAACACAATGTTTGCAGAATACCGTGTCAAGCTTCAGATCAGACTACTGCATTTTGATCCCAATCCTCTTCCCATATGAGTTATTTGGAGTTTTGCCATTGACTTCAATGGAAGCGGGAGCAGACCATTAAAAAGGCACTCAAATCATCTGACTAGGAATAAGAAGAATGTTATTTTACAGCAGATTCAGAAATAATATTTCTGGGCTAGCATAAAAAAGGTTCCCTCTGTTCAAAAAACATCAGAGGAATGAAATCAATCAGAAATAAGTAAATTAGGGAGATATAGTCTAAACAAAAGTACTATATAAGATAAGTGCACAATGTTACCCGGGGTTCTTTCAACCCAAAGCTCTTGGTAACTTTTATTCTGTGCAAAGTGATGTCAGGAAATAAAACAGGAGAGACACAGCTGTCTGGCCGATAGATGGCTGGCACAAACAGGACAACACAAGAATGCTTTCACTTAAAGCTAAACTGTACTTAGTCTCAAGCACTTACACGTGTCTGCAACAGGTTAGTAAAACACCTCCAACCCTTGATAATTACCAAAGCTGAGTGCGGCTCTCAAGTGCTACAGCGGCAGCCCGTCCACCAGTGGGGAACACAAGATGCATCCAGAGGGAGAGTCCAGTCCCGAAGAGTCCCAATACCTCAAACTTTCCCTCTTATTTTATACATTAGTAACACAGTGACATGTCCCTTAAAGAAAACTTGTTACATAAACAGTTTCAATGGTCAAGCAAGAGGTTTTCTTCTGATCATTGAGGAACCAGGTGTGGATTTTTTCCCAGAGTTTGCAGCCTTGAAAGTCCTAACAGACACATTCGTGAGGGCACATCCTGCTCTTCTAATCATATATCAGCAACCTCAACACAATTCTTATCAGGAAGGACGTGGGGGTCAAGCTGCCCTTTCTATGGCACCCCAAACCCCCTCCCCTCCTGCCTTGGTTAAGCTAAGCCTGCTGCATGCTACTTTACAGCCTGCTGACTTGGCTACTTTTTGTAATAAGTCATAGTGGTTTCAGGCACTTTACTGGTTTGCCAAAATCTCCCCGTACAGACAATTGGTTAGAAAACTGTACTCAGAGTAGTTTTCAGTGGTTTACAGTGAAGTTGGAAGGGCATATTCTGTGAAGTCCCACAGATATGTTGTGTGTGGATCTACTCAATATCTACATACAATATTTGGATAATGCCATAGAGAGCACACTTATAAAATTTGCAGATGATTTCAAGCTGGGAGGGATTGTGTGTCCTTTGGAGGACAGGATAATAATCCAAAATGATCTTGAGAAACTGGAGAAATAGTCTGAATTAAATAGGATGACATTCAGTATGGACAACTGCACAATACTACAGTTAGGAAGGAATAATCAGTGGCAAAAATACAAAATGGGAAATGATTGCCTAGGAAGGAGTACCACAGGAGCTGACATTATAGTGGTTAATAAACTAAATATGAGTTGGGAGGAGGAGGAGCAAACATCATCCTAGGATGTATTGTAAGCAAGACACAAAAATAATTCTTCTACTCTACTCAGCACTGGGGTACTGTGTCCAGTTCTGAGTACCACTTATCATGGAAGATGTGGAGAAATTGGAGAAAGTAAAGAGGAGAGGAACAAAAATGATTAAAGGTCTACAAAATGTGACCTATGAGGAAAGATGGGGAACAATTAAGTTTGTTTAGTCTGGATAAGAGAATACAGGTCAGAGGGGAGAGCATAACAATCTTCAAGTATGTAAAAAGTTGCTATAAAGAGGAAGGTGATAATTTGTTCTCATTAAACATTAACTCTATGGAACATAATAGAGCAGTGCTTAGAAAGGCAACGGCAAATCTACATAAATTTCATAGACTTTGAGAAGGCTTTTGATAGCATTCACAGGACCAGCCTATGGCGCATTCTGCGGGCATATGGAATTCCTTTCTGTATAATCAACGTCCTCAAAAGTTTCTATTTCAACTGTACATGCAGTGTTAATCAGAGTGAGCTCAGTTTTGAAGTCAGAACAGCAGAATGTCAGAGGTGTTTCATGTCTGCAATTCTCTTCAGCATTACCATCGAGTGGGTAATGCAACGTACAACAGAAGACATGCCAAAATGCATTAAATACAACACTGAAACCAAACTCAAGATTTATCAGAGATGCATACTTTCAACATTACTTTGTAGTTCAGAATGCTAGGGAATGAGAAGGTATGACAAATCCAAACTATCTTTGTTCCATACAATCTGCCTCAGAAAAACCCTCTGTATCTTTTGGCCCAGAACAATCTCAAACCAAGATCTATTGACACAGTGCAGCCAAGAGGATTTGGGCACCATCATTGCCAGGAGGCGTTGGAGATGGGTTGGTCATGTGCTTCGGAAACTGATTCCATCACCAGAGTAGAAATAAGATGGATACCTGAAGGCAAATGAAAACAAGGCCACCCGAAAACAACATGGTGAAGAGCTGTGGAAGCCAAGCTGAAAAACTTGGGACACAGCTGGGGAATCACTGAAAAACTTGCCTGAAACATACAGGAGTGGAGGAGCTTTGTCACTGCCCTAAATGCCAGAGGCATAATAGGAACATGATATGGTGATGATGATGAACCATTAAGGACAGGGGAAGAAGTAAGCAGCTTCAATTGCAGCAAGGGAGATTTCAGTTAGACATTTGGAAAGAATTTCTAACTATAAGGATAGTTAAGGACTGGAACAAATTATCTAGGGAGGTTGTGAAATCTCTGTCATTGGAGGTTTTTAATAATAGGTTAGGCAAACTCCTGTTAGGGATTGTGTGGATAATCCTTAGCTCTGCCTCAGTTGAGAGGACTGGATTAGATGACTAATTATTTCAGTCCTACATTTCTAAGATTATATAAATGCACAAGGGAAGATCTGTCAGTCTGTAATAATCCTAACTGATCATATGTAGAATTTTCATTTCTACTGGAAAGTGTACACAGATATCCCAAATGCATAGTTTATGGAAAAATCCTATAGAATGTTGGTGGAGAAAGCTGTTTTTCAACCAACACATTCCATAAAGGGAATAATTATATCTGTTAAATTCTACAGGTTGTTATGAGAGTCACTATTCTAGATCCCTATAGGATCTTATTGGCAGCATCCCCACTGATTTGTATATGGAAGCAACATTTGGGAAATTGTTTACAATTAGAAAAACAAAGACACTTTTTAAAAATCAAGTCCCCAATCCTGCAATTAGCTCCAGGCAGGCAGCTCCTGAAAGGAGTCCCTTGGAAATAATGAACAGCGTTTGCAGGATCTAGCCCTGTATGAGGAAAGAAAATGTACTCTAGAAAGTTAGGCAGAGGAACTGGATCCTGTACTTAGTGTAAAAGAAACTGAGTAGCGTTTGCAGGATCTAGCCCTGTATGAGGAAAGAAAATATACTCTAGAAAGCTAGGCAGAGGAACTGGATCCTGTACTTAGTGTAAAAAAAACACTGTATTGGTGTTATGTTAAATGTTAGTTAATATGGATGCAAAGAAGTCAATGTGAGCTATTCACAGCTATAAATACTGCAAGGGAGATTTTCAAAAGCACAGATGGCACCTAACTCCCATCGAGTTTCATTAGCTCATTAGGAGTTAGGTGTGTCTCCAACCTTTGTAGTAAGTATTTGCAGGATTGGGCCCTAAATGAAACCATATCAAATGTACTGTATAGAAACAAAGCTCCAGAGATGCATTAAAATCGACCCTTTTTCAAGCTATATCTTTTTCTGATTATTGAACTATCGGGATAAGTAGTAGTAGTAATTGTAGTTACATGTACAATGGCATCATTATTAGACAGCATGGTGCTATTAATTCTTACCATTAACTCTTGTGACTAAAACTTGCACCTCATTTTGAAGTGCTGAGAAAAGAAGCGGCACCACAACCAGGGACAGACCATGAGAAAAGGGGTGTTTGGAGTGGTAATATAGGAGAATTCATTGACTTCGAATGGGACTACTCCTATGAGCACCTACTCACCAATGTGAGCAAGGTGTTCACAAATTGATCTTTTATGATAAGCATCACTGTTAGTCTGAATATTAAAGAATTTGTAGTGTGTTTATTGCAGGACTCTATAGGAAAGTACATGCACTTCATTATCCGCTGAAATACAGCCACCTCTGAGGTTGAATGCAGCAGGAATGATGTTCCAGAAGTAAGAAAAAATGAAGAGGAAGTAAAGAAGAATTTCCCCACTTAAATTAGAAGAGGAACTTTGGTAAGAAGTATATAATTATTTAGGTTGAATTTGGCCAGCTGTCTGTACACCAGGACTAAGATCTCAACCTTTGCAAAATGTGCCAGAAGATCTTTGATTAGTCCAAGTGGTTTGGATCTTGGTTTTATGTCTCTTCTATTTCAGAAAAGCAACAATTTCTATTAATAAAATATGTAACTGGGTCTATAAGCCCTGTGGGAACCCTTCAAAATCTTAATGCTAAATACTAGTGTAACCAAAAGGCCAATGGCAGTATCTCCTTTTGACAAGAGTACTTACTCTGCATAATAGCACAATGGAGATAATGATAACAGAATGAACTTGATTCCTGATACAAGATTTTGCATGAATAAAATATAATCCATTGCTAGATTCTTTTGATGTTGCCTATAGGAAGTAAAATGTTGAATCTTTAATGAAAATAAAAGACTGTCCTCCTATGCTGAAATGGCATATGATATTAAAATTAATTCAAGTTCTGTTACAGTTGCAAAAGGCATATTACATTTAAAACATGGAAGTATATGCTAATCCAATCCAGGTAAGGACTTGCCCAGATAAAGAGTTGCATTTCCAGGGGTGTCAAAGCATCATTTGCTTTGAAATAAGATGCAACAGTCTCAAAGATTTTTAATAAAAATTAATTAAAATAAAGAAATATGCTGAGAAGTAGACCAGGTCCATATGATGAATATAACGATAAATAGGGACCCTTTTCTAGAACTCCAAAATTAAGTGGGATGACAGAAGTACATCTCTCATCTTGAAACTGAACAAGCTCAATGAATAGGAGACCTCTTTCCAGAGCTTGGAAAACTACCAAGACAAGCTAATCACAACAGACTACTGCATATGTTTGTGGTCAGCTGTACCACAGTTGATTTTTTTTTTTTATGTTCAATATGAAATGTCTTCCTTAATGTCTTAAGTCTGGATACTTTAATCTCCCTTTCATATACAATGTGGAGACTTTCTGAAGTGTTCCAATTTGGCCCTTCTTTGGATTTCACAAAGAGATCTTGTTGAAACCATGACTTAGAGAAATCAATATTCATATTGTGTCTTAGAGGAAGCCTCATTAGCCTTGAGATAGGAAGAGAGAGAGAAACTCAGGTAATGCATTATAAACTATAATTAGTTCAGCAGATTGTAATCTCTTTTTAATAGTTTTCAATTAAGTTTCTTCATTATATAGAAGGTGGAGCTAAGGGAGAATGTCTAGAATGCATCATGCACTAAAGAGTCCAAAATTAAATTGAACAACAGTGAACTTGAGTGCTTGTCAGTTCATAGTTAATGAGGATACTGTGTCTCAGTGTTTGCTTTATTTATAAAAACAAATTCCTGACAAGGATTTAATTTTGTGTTTCCAGTGGGAATTCCTGCCGTAAAAGTGATTACCTAATCTGAAGATTTTGGTTAACAAAAAATGAGTCAATAAACATGAAAAGCAGGTTCTGGGTATGTCTACTATTGTTGAGTTACTTTCACAGCTAGATAACATGGGCGCCTAGACTCAAGCACCCTCCATAGTTCAGTGGAACAATTGAAATGGGCCTAATCCAAAACCCTCTGAGGTCAACTGAAAGACTCCCATTGCATTCAATGGATTTTAGATCAGGTCCCAGTGCAGCAGAGCATTTAAGTATGTGATTAACTTTAAATATATAAAGAGTCTCTAAGAAGATGGCTAGGTACCACAAAGCATGAAACTTTTCTTTTTAATTTAATATGGGCCAAACAGGCTCTATTAGGAAAACCAAATAGAGAAGCTACTCTCCAAAACCCATCACATGAATACAGTGTCATCTTGCAGCCAGTGCAGGCCAACTGTACATTTTCTTTCTTGTCTCTCTTAAGGGCTGCTGGCTGGAAAATGAGCTAAGTTAGGCTGAAATAAGAATTTTCATCCTTTAGTGACAAAATGTAGCTAATTATTCTCAGGCTTGCTTCTTGCAAGCTGGTTTTACGTTATAGAATAGAAGCTAATGATAGGGATCTGAAGTAATATTACTTTGGGTCAGTGGTGCATTTTACACTCATTTGCTTTCTAGAACAGATATAAAACCTCTGTATAAAGCAATATAACTTCCAAAAATTCTACCTTTATAAATAATAAGGTTCCAAAATCAAGCACTGAAACGTTAGGAAATGACCCTGTTAAGGTTACTTCTGCAATACTAATTTGACCTCCTTGTGTGTATTCATTAAAATCCTGGCTTTAATTACATGATCATCTGCTATTTTTTCCTAAATTGCTACTTACACCACCTAGTTATATTTTCTTCTCATTATTTCTACACTATGATGGCCTGGCATTTCTTCTGCTGATCATAGATGATGAAGGGGGAAGGAATAAATACCAAATCAGACATTTTTGTTATTTCTAAGATACTTTCCCACATTAGCAATTCTTCTCTTTTTAAAAATCTGGTCTGATATGAACTTAGATTTGGACCAGCAAATTCTACTATAACCAGATTTTTGTTATATTATCATTATTTTTAAGATGCAGAGCCACTACCAATACAAAACAACATTCCCTTGCCCTTGAATGAAGGGTCTGAGGATATTCCTCAGTTAGGTTCCTTTAACACTGCTTTATGCCATAGGTGCTCCAGTCCTGTAGTCTTTTCACAAGCAGAGCTCCCACTGGGATGAACTGGCATTCTGGTTGTGAAAGACATGCAGGGTCAGGTCTAAATTCCACATACATTTGTGTGGGTACCTGAACTTAATTCTAGCTGTAATGTTTAGGTTATATTGTTTTCTTTTTAAATAGTTATTGATATAGACTGGCTGGTGCAGAAGCTGGCTGGGCTGCGGGGCAAAATAAATCTGCACAACAAAGTTTAGTCGTATTGTAAAAATAATGAACTCTGCCTGAAGGAAACAAACACATATGAAAGGCTTCCCTCAGCTGCACCCTAAATAGCTAAAGGAATACAGATTTCTGCAGTCTGACCCTTCACTTCTTTTTTTATTATTATTTATGCCATCACTTAACACCTTGCAAAGTGAGTTCAAAACCCAGTCAGAACAGCAGTATTTTATGCACATTTAGTGTAGGTGTGAATGACAACAAGGGGCAAGGCAATGGAGACTCAGGCACAAGAGACTAGATTTACAAAGGGAGTTAGGCATTGTGATACTATGGATCTTTTAGGCACCTAGAAAATCACAGAAACAACACTGTGATTCCCAAAGGCTGAGCTCAGCGCATAGGCTCCCTATACAATGAATGTGGGGGAGATAGGTGCCTTGGAATGTGATTCACAAAAGTGGGCACTGAGTGAGTTTAGGCACCTACAGGGTTTTGCAGGAGTTTTGTGGATTGCAGTGGAACTGAAACTGGGACTTAGGCACCTAAACCCCAGAATTTTATGTGCCTAAATCTGGTGTTCAGGTGCCCAAGTGCTTTTGTGAATTTAGCCTTAGGTCTTGCTCAACCCTAAGTTTATATCAAGGCACCTAGGGGATCCAGCTAGCAGTTTACCTTGATAAGCCAGAAGGTGGTTTCTGAGGAGGATGTTCAGAATCCTTCTTGCTGTAAGTGTGTCTGAGTCCTCTGGCTAATCCAGGAAGGATTTTAATTCCCAGTAAACCTGGCAATACACAAGATCTGTTATTCCTTCTTAAGCTCTTTTACCATGGTCTGGCCTGTCTTGCTTTTTAGACAATTTTCCAACAAATTTAGGTTCAGAGAATGCCACAAGTTACAGTCTGATATTTCCCACTTTAACATGGCTCCATTGAAGGCAACAACAAAATATGGTCAGAGAGCTGAAATTTTCTGTGGTAGGTCTGAGGCCAAAGGCCAATATTGTAAGATGCAGTTGAATACTAGGCAGGGAGTTCTTCTGTTTACTTTCTAATTATATTAAATTATTTCACTTTCTCATTAGACTTACTAACCCTAGAAAGAGAAATTTTGCTAACTACAGCTCTCTCTTTTTCTGATGAATCAGTCCATCATGTATAGATTTTTAAGAGCAAAAATCTCCATTATCAAGCAGCCAGCATGTGTAGCAGAGTATGCAGAGTGGTGATATCTGTCATATATTGAATCTGAGGGCCTGATCCTGCAAATTCATACAAGTCCATACATGTGAGTATATCCCTACACCTGCACTATGGTCCACTGACTTCATGATGGCTCTGTGTGGTTGCAGACGTCTGTCCCCATACAGTAGCTTAAGAATGTTTGAACTCTGAAGAGAAGAGAGACACTCAGGGAGGAGGGCTGGACACAGATTGAAACTATTCTGAAGACAGTAGGTTTGAGGTGTCGGAGAAAAACATAGTTCTCACTCTCTGGTTGGGTGCAGCAAAGTCAGCTACTTTATTTCTCAAGCAATTGCACAGAGGGAGACAGTGCACTAGGACACAGGGTTTCCCCCTCCTAGGCAGATCTCTCTACAGGTAACAATTACAACAACGATTTATACCTTTTGTTACATACAATAATAAGCAACAGCTGCATTTTGTTTATACTTAGGTCATCTTGATATCTTATTTTTTCTCAATTATTTAGACTCTAGTCTACATTCCATATTTATCTAAACAAAGTCACAACAACTTCTCACACTGTTCTTTCCCACTCGCCTCACACAATCCTTCCTTCTACAAATCTCGCATTATTGGGGTTACTGCTAGCCTGCCTCTTGGTAACAGAGACTGAAATGCATTGAAATCTCCTTCAAATCCCTGTCAGTTCTTGCTCTAATTCCACAGAGGTCTATTTTAAAATACTGTGCAGGACTTTATAACTTGGGTTTTGCAAGTGAAATGTGTGAATATCTGGAATGAGTGCCCTTTTTAAGGGGCCCCAAACAGAAGATGAAACTGAGGTAGAGTGCTGCAGAGCTACTTCTGGCCATTAGAGGGCACTATAGGACAGACATTCCCTTTGGCACTGGCTCAGACACTAAGGGATTGTCTTCACTACTGCTCTAAACTGGCACTGCTGCAGTATATCTGGTGATGACACAATCCATTGATGGGACAGCAGTCTCCTGTCATGTAATTACTGTATCTCAATG
Organism: Chelonoidis abingdonii; assembly: GCF_003597395.2. Classification (NCBI taxonomy): domain Eukaryota; kingdom Metazoa; phylum Chordata; order Testudines; family Testudinidae; genus Chelonoidis; species Chelonoidis abingdonii. The sequence goes on along the minus strand of NC_133775.1, from coordinate 48,038,824 downwards.
AGAGGCGGAAGCTGTGTCAGCAGGAGATTGTCTTTAATTTGATGTAAGTTACATTGTTCTGGGGGGAGGGTAGTTTTGCATCAACTTAAGCGGTAGTGTGGACAAACCCTGAAAGAAATCAGAATTGGTGTTCATCAAGAATATAATTGATAGAACTACTGTGCTGATGGGAGATGAGTAGATACATTTTCCATGGAAAGTTAATGAGAAAAGATTTGGCTTCATAATTATGAAACAAATGTAAAATCAATGACTTAAAATATTCTATAATTTATTCTGAATGCTAAAGAAAGAAAAAAAAACATAAAAATGGTTTCAAAGCTCCAAAACTTCTGCTGACCATGTTGAAACCACATAAAAGACTATCCAAGTTGCTTTGGGGCTTTACATCATATCTGCATATTTGTGGGTGGAGGGGAGGAAGGTGATAAAGAGGTAAGAATTATTCTGTATGTGGATTTCATAGCTAACACTGCTATGTGTCTTTTAAATGATGCTTTTGATTACAAGAGCACTTTATCAAAGAAGGCAACTTGGAAGCAGACTGGATTACTCTTGGCATAGAAAGTAATCTTGAAAAACTGCACAGATGTTCCCCCCAAAGAGGCAGACTAGATGACTATCCTATCTCAGATTGCATCTCTGGAATGAACATTTTATCAAATATACAAGCTATGAGTGATTTATTTGGAGATATGGAAATTGTTTATGGATTATATTGAGGGGTCAAGAATTGAAGTTTGACAAGAAGCAATCCTATATTTGTTGAAAGGGCTCTTTTATATGATAAAGGTTTTTTCTTTAGATGAACATTTTACTTTCTGGTCACTTCCCCCCCCCCCCCCATATGGCACATTTGTGTTAGTAGGGTTGGAAGGTTAAGGATTCGGTAATAACTGGGGTCTAAGTGTGTCTGTATATATGAGCCAATGATATAGGCCAAATCTATAACTCTAACCAGTGTTAACTGCAACCATACACACATCATGCATTGTACATGTCATTAGCAGTGGTGAGGAAGAGCAGCGCTGGCCACCTCATTGCCTGTCAAGTTTGGCCCCAGGAGCTCTGCCTCATAATGTGGGAGTAGCAGTGTCAAAACTGAGGGAGTGGCATTGTGACGTAATGCATGGGGGTCTCAGCACTGCTCAGGTTGGCTCCATCAATCCTGCTATCATGACGGGGAGAGAGAGTGAGGGCAGCAAAGCCAAAACAGAATGAGAGACATTGTGACCTGGTGTGTATTCTGTGACTATATGTTGCATTAGTTAAGATATCAAATCTCAAAAACTGAAGGACTGAAAAGGGGAAGATTTGGGTTGTTGGGACTCTTGAGCTAGCAGGCCATTCAAATATCCCTGATGGTTGGTTAGCTGGTTGCTAGGTTTATTTATGTATTTGTTTTAACTTTTTTTGTGGCCCTCCTTGAGATCCCAATTTTGCTCCCATTGAATTCATTAGCAAAATTTGTGCAAGACTGGGCCTGTATTGTTTAGGTACTTTATTGAGACCAATAGAGAAATATTGCTTTCACTGCAACCATTCATTGTTTCCTTTCATTAGCAAAGGCCCCAGTCCTTCACCATCAGTGTTAATGAATTTATTAAAAGCAGCAAAGAGTCCTGTGACACCTTATAGACTAACAGACATATTGGAGCATGAGCTTTCGTGGGTGAATACCTACTTTGTCAGATGCATGTAGTGAAAAGTATTGAACTTATTGCCATTGACTTCAACATCAGCAGGATCAGCCTCAAATTATTTTTAGATGGTATCTATTCCAATTAATGCTGTGACTGGAGTTATTACTGGATAGTGAATTCAGTAGTAATATTAAGTGTTTCTGTTGCTATCAGTTAGTCACTATTAAGGCTACACCACCCATGAATTGAGCTTGAAGGTGTTGAAATAAAGGAGACTCTCACACCCAAAATTTAATTAACAAAGACAATTGAGGAAGCATCTGCTGGAGTGAGTAGAGTTGTTGTATGGATTTGTCTTGTTGAAACTTTTGTCAGTGCCTGTGTGATGAGCATGTGTTGTCAGCTGTGCTTTGATTTAGTCTACATGTCTGTGCACGTGTATACACAGGGGACCAGATCCTCAGATCTAGTATAGCTCTGGCTTCAGTGGAGCTGCATCAGTAGAGATACATCAGTTTGCACCAGTTCTGAGACTAGTTCAAAAAACAGAGTGAGGTCAAGGTAGAATAACGAGTCCCTGGCACTTAAAAGGGAAAAATTGAAAAGACAAGATTGGGAGAAGTGGAAATTCTGTCTAGCCCATCTCTTTGGAAATCCCCCTTTAGAGAACCCTGAAACAAAACCATCAAGGTCTGTTACTGAAGAAATAATAAAGGGCTTGCAATCTGATTCCTTTAAATGTTTAATTTTCTGTAAAATTGGACTTTCCAAAATACTTAGACCCATGACCCAAAAATTAAATGTAGCAAAAGGTAATTTTGATTCTAACAGTCTCAATGCTGTCTATCAAACAAATTATTTTAATTAAAACAGCAGTTCCCGTCTTACTGATGAAAACAAAACTAACTCTCTCACCAGGGAATGGATGAATATCAATAATATACAACTACTATTCCTAAATCCTTACTCATCAATTCAGGGTGTGCCTAACTTCATTTTACAAAGGTTCCTTCATAGCACTATACCCTGAATGACATGGTAAAGTTTGGACTGAACTATTTAAATACTGGTAACTGTATTATTATTTGGTTATAACTTTTTGGTTTTTTTATTTAACTTAGGAAGCAGGGTGTTTTATTTTTCACACTTGCCTACGCTGGGATAGAGCTGTCTGAAAAATGTAAGGAAACAGAGCAGTGTTTATAATGGCATTCCCATTACCCCAACTTTTGAAACTTTCAAGTCATTTTCCTTCCATATGTTTAATAAAGGAACAATTTTTCTTTTTTTTCAGTATTTTTCGGGAACATTTTCATCAAATTTTCTTTGATTTATTTTTCTTGTCATTACTTCCCCCAACATTTTCACATACCACAAAACTCTTCTTTTTCCATCTTGCCCTTAAAAATAGGAAATAAAATAAAAAATGGAGACGGGAAGGAAAAATGAAATTAAAAAAATGACTAAGAGACAGAAGAAGGAAGGGGGAAAAAGGGGAAGAAAAGGAAAATTTTGAAAACATATTTTATTAAAATTCCAGTTTATAAAAATCCAAAAATTGTGAAAATGTTTAAAACAGATCTAGTTTATATAATAATAATTTGGTTTTGTTTTAGGCCAGAAGACACCATTAGATCATATACTCTGAAAAGCCGTAGCATTTCATCTAGTTCCTCTTGAGCTCAGTAAGCACATCTTCCAAAAAAGGCACCCAATCTTGATTTGAAGACATTAAGTGATAGAGAATCCACCACTTCCCTTGCTAGTTTGGTTTTGTTGGTGGGGTGAATAAAAGCCGTACTAGCACAGCAGGCAAAGACACAGTGCTCATATGGCTCCATCTCTGGATGGTACAGACTGCTTTCTCTAGTGTGGCTAACCAGCTCCCCCACACTGTGTGCAAGGAGTTGGACAATAGTCTCCTCTCCTCCATTTCCCATTTAAGATGCTTTGTGCCTCTGGGAGCACTGGAAAGGAGTAGTTCTTGTTCTTCCTCAGCTACACAGAGGTTCTTGTTTCTGGCCCTCATGTGAAAAAGAAATAAAAAGAGGAAGAAAGATTCTTTGTGACTCCTCATACCCTTCGCTCCACCATGTCCAGATATTATCTGGCCATTTGATAAAACAAACCCTTTCAATGCAGTGGGCAAGTTCTGACCATTTCAAATGTGCTGAATTCTTTAGGAAGATGCACAATCCAGGCAACAGCTGGTCCAACAGGTCATTGGCTTTAGGCTGTACTAGGTTTGTTGGACAGATACTTTAGAATAAAAACTCTCTTGTTGATAATGGATAAATTTGAAAGTGCAGTATAAAGTGAAGACAATAGAATTGTGAAAAAAACGTTTGTGTATTAAGGTATTAAGTTTAAAGTTAAGAGAGATAAGGTTCAATATCAGTAGAATTTAGTACTGAACACAGTAAGCCAAGAATAATTGGAAGTAACTAAACTTAAAAACTATAGAGAAGCAAAACATGTTGTCACATAAATTGTAAACTCATTAGAAAAATAAGGTTTCAAAGTGCATTAATATAACCAAACCTTTTGACAGGTGTTTGTTCTGTGATTGCACAGCAGTGATAGTGACCTGGCCTCTATTTTGTCTTACAGCTGTGTCCATGTGTACATTGTGTTCAACTTGTGCGAAACCAACTGGTGCTACTATTCTCAACTCTGTGTGATGCTTCTAGTCAGATATGTGTGCAACTGCATTGCAAGAAATACTCTATGAACCCATTAATGTGATTTTTTTTATTAGCAGCTGCTGGTGCTCAAGGGTTGCGTCATTAATCAACTTATGTGAATTTCACTCTGCCTCAGCCTTGTGCTGATTCATTCTATCACTAGTAGATGCAATTCAAACATCCTATAAAAGCTACAGCTGATTGCTATAAACAGAATACAGGGACAGCTCTGCAAAGATTTAGTAACAAAAGCTAAAGCTTGCTGTAACCTTTTTGGGGGTTTAACTATCAAAATGAAATTGAACTCCAGTTAACGGAAGTTTGCAGATCTTTTAAAATCTGGGCTGTGTCATGGGAGAAGATGGAGTAAGTTTGGCTTTCTTCCTATGGAAAGATCTCACACCAAATAACAGAACAGATACATCTTCATGGGAGAACCATTGGTTAATACCATTGGGCTGTTGGCTAGCCACTTACCTCCTGCCCCTCCTGGGCACTTTACAGGCCACCAGCAAGCTGCTTTCCTCATCTTCCATCTTTTGGGGAAGAAGGTAAGCTAAATTGTCCCACCAATCCCCTCTTCCTCTTTCTGCCATGCTCCAACCTTCTCACAGATCCTTCATTCCCTCCAGTAAGACATAGTTCCCTCTACATCCCCTAATGAAAGATCCTCTCTTCAAAGCTTCCACTATCCAACATGTTCAGCCAGAACTAGTAACAAGTACTCCATTTTTCTTACCCATATTCCTGCACTCGATGTGCTCCTTCCAGCAGACAGTGTCTACTTCCCTTTTGCCATTTGTGTATGATGGATATTCAGTCTGGCATAGCACTGGTTTATTTAACTAAAATCCTTTCATATTTCATGTTTATGAAATGCAGTTGTTGGCTTAGTGTAGCCAGTACTAAACTTATATTTATCAAGTCACAGGCAGCCTTAAGAACTCATTAAGATGCACTGACTTTCTCCAGGACTGATACAATTCCATAGACTCCATTCCAGGCTCTGAATTCTCTCTGCTGCTAAAATGAAAAGTTTCCCCTCTGAATAATAAAATACCCTAGCTGACATTGCTTTCATGCCTTAACAGAATTATATTTTGATGTGATGGGCAGGGGACTGTAGCAGAAAAGTCTAGTTAAAAATATAAATTTGATTTGCTTTCTGGAGCAAACCAACATGTCCCAATGTCTCTCTCTGCAACCTCTCTGTTCCAAATAAGCCATTTTCTTTTGGATTATGTTTTTTTTTTAAAATTGGTCATTCCTGATCAGAAAACCAACCAAGGCATCAAGAAATATTAGAATTTGTAATTTTGCAACAATAAAGTGTTGGTTGATCCTGGTTTGAGATCTGAGATAAAACACTTTGCTCTGCAGCAGCTTTGAAATCCAGCAGGTGATCAGCCCCTAAGTTCAATCTTGCATTTCCAATTTTTTTCAGTTTTGCATTGTCTCAAGCACTTTAGGAAAGTGTGTAGAGTCAAGGGGAGTTAAAATGGCTTTATATGTCTGTCCTACTGCAGGATCCAAAGTACTTTTTTGCCTGTTGAGTTGAATGGAAGACCTCTGTGTAAACAGACCATTCTGTAACACTTAATTATGTACATATGAAATGGGGGAGGGGGGAAATCTTATCCTGATGCAAGCAGGTGTGACTTTTTTATTGACCAGAGCCATTCAAACCCACAAACACAGATTCCACAACACTAACTTGGGGGAACTAAAAAAGTGCCAGAGATTACCTATATTCATTTAAAAACAGCTAACATCTAGCCCTTTTCCATTTAAAGATATCCCTGAAGTATAAAACCATGTAAACTGATCATTAGGGTTGAAAAATTGTCATTGATCTTTCCTAAAATTAACTCCCCTCACAGCCACTCACCCTGGACTGGGCTTTGGAGACCAGAAAAAGACATTGTCATCAGTTTCCTGATTTGTAAGTAGGAGCTTATAAAACTTCCCTGCCTCATGGGGGGCGGGGGGTGAGCAGAAGTGTGGACATAGCCTGGAGACTCGGTCAGTAGCTATCTGCACATGATGGCAATGCAGCTGATCTGGCTATAGACTTGCCACTGGTGGTAGCTCCCAGCTTCTGGCACACATAGACTTGACTTTGTTAGGGAAGGGATGGTTGGAATGGGATACTCCCCAGAAGGTATCATGGAGGGCATGATGGCATTGCTATTGTATGACAAGCTTGAGAGTTTTCCCTGGGCTCATCCAGTCTGTAGACAGTTTTACCAGAACAGCATGTTGGTGGCTCCTTCAGATAGCCATGCTGCTGGGAATTAGAACAACCAGCAGTAAACTGGACAAGAACTGGGCTAGAAAACTGACATCTTCAATTCTCAGGGATGCTGGCTACCTATTTCTTAATAAAAACACAATCTGTGATGTTCATTCATATGATCACAGAAGAGGGAGTGATTGTGGTCGACAAGATTTCACGAATGTTGGGGAGGGAAGGGGAAGCTTGGACAGATGTTAGACAGTTTGTTTACATTTGCAGGAGATAATGCTGCCTGCTTCTTATTTACAATGTCACCTGAAAGTGAGAACAGGCATTCACATGGCACATTTGTAGCCAGCATTACAAGGTATGTATGTGCCAGGTATGCCCCTTCATGCTTTGGCCACCATTCCAGAAGACATGCTTCGACGCTGAAGATACTCATTAAAAAATAATGTGTTAATTAAATTTGTGACTGAACTCCTTGGGGGAGAATTGTATGTCTCCTACTCTGTTTTACCCACATTCTGCCATATAGTTCATATTATAAGAACATCGGAACGGCTGTACTGCATCAGATCAAAGGCCCATCTAGCCCAGTATCTGTCTACCGACAGTGTCCAATGCCAGGTACCCCAGAGGGTGTGGACCTAACAGGCAATGATCAAATGGTCTCTCTCCTGCCATCCATCTCCATCCTCTGACAAACAGAGGCTAAGGACACCATTCCTTACCCATCCTGGGCCAATAGCATTAATGGACTTAACCACCGTGAATTTATCCAGTTCTCTTTTAAACCTGGTTATAGACCTAGCCTTCACAACCTCCTCAGGTAAGGAGTTCACAGGATGACTGTGCGCTGCGTGAGAAGACTTCCTTGTATTTGTTTTAAACCTGCTACCTATTAATTTCATTTGGTGTCCCCTAGTTTTGTATTATGGAATAAGTAATAATTTTCCTTATCCATTATCTCCACATCACTCATGATTTTATATACCTCTTACTATTCCCTCCTTAGTATCACTTTTTCAAGCTGAAGAGTCCTAGCCTCTTTAACTCTCCTCATATGGGACCCGTTCCAACCCTAATCATTTTATATTGCCTTTCTGAACCTTTTCTAGTACCAGTATATCTTTTTGAGATGAAAAGACCATATCTGTATGTAGTATTCGAGATGTGGGCGTCACCATGGATTTATATAAGCGGCAATAATCTCAGTCTTATTCTCTATCCCTTTTTAATGTTCCTAACATCTTGTTTGCTTTTTTGGCCGCCTCTGCACACTGCGTGGACATCTTCAGAGAACTATCCATGAGGACTCCAAGATCTTTTTCCTGACTTGTTGTAGTAAATTAGCCTCCACTCGTATTGTATGTATAGTTGGGTTATTTTTCCAACGACATTACTTATATTTATCCACATTAAATTTCATTTGCCCTTTTGTTACCCAATCCCTTAGTTTTGTGAGATCTTTTTGAAGTTCATCACCAGTCTGCTTTTGTCTTAATATCTTGAGCAGCAAACTTTGCCACCCCACTGTTTACCCCTTCTCCAGATTATTATGATAAAGTTGAATAGGATTGGGCGAGGACTGACCCTTGGGGAAACCACCACTAGTTACCCCTCTCCATTCTGAGAATTTACCATTAATTCCTACCCTGTTCCCTGTCTTTTAACCAGTTCTCAGTCCATGAAAGGACCTTCTCTTTTATCCCATGACAGCTTAATTTACATAAGAGCCTTTGGTGAGGGACCTTGTCAAAGGCTTTCTAGAAATCTAAATACACTACTTCCAGTTGGTCCCCCTAGTCCACATGTTTATTGACCCCTTCAAAGATCTCTAATAGATTAGTAAGACATGATTTCCCTTTACAGAAACCATGCTGATTATTGCTCAACAGTTCATGTTTTTCTATGTGTCTGACAATTTTATTCTTAACTATTGTTTCGACTAATTTGCCCAGTACCGACATTAGACTTACCTGTTTGTAATTGCCGGGATCATCTATAGAGCCCTCAGTCTCAGATGAAGCCCCAGGTCATGTTGTTCATTTTAAGAGCACTTTCACTGCAGAGTTGACAAAACACGAAAAAAGGTACCAATGTGAGATTTCTAAAGATAGCTACATCACTCGACCCAAAGTTTAAGAATCTGAAATGCCTTCCAAAATCAGAGAGGGACAATATGTGGAGCATGCTTTCAGAAGTCTTTAAAGAGCAACATTCAGATGCAGAAACTACAGAACCAGAACCACCAAAAATATATATATATCAGCTTTCTGTTGGTGGCATCTGACTCAGATGATGAAAATGAACATGTATTAGACTGCACTACTTCGTATGGTTTTCAAGCAGAACCTGTTATTAGCATGGACACGTCCTCTGGAATGGTGGATGAAGCATGAAGGGACATATGAATCTTTGAAGCATCTGGCACGAAAATATCTTGTGACGCCATGTGCCATGTGAATGCCTGTTCTCACTTTCAGGTGATATTGTAAACAAGAAGCAGGCAGCATTATCTCCTGCAAATGTAAACAAACTTGTTTGGCTGAGCGATTGGCTGAACAAGAAGTAGGACTGAAAGGACTTGTAGGCTCTAAAGTTTTACATTGTTTTATTTTTGAACACATATTTTTTACATAATACTACATTTGTAAGTGTAACTTTCATAATAAAGAGATTGCACTACAATACTTGCATAAGGTGAATTGAAAAATATTACTTTTGTTTTTTACAGTGCAAATATTCATAATAAAAATAAATATAAAGTGAGCACTGTGCACTCTGTATTCTATGTTGTAATTGAAATACATATATTAGAAAATGTAGAAAAATCCAAAACGATTTAAATAAATGACATTCTGTTATTGTTTAACAGTGCAATAAATCATAATTAATTTTTTAAATCCCTTGACAGCCCTATTTAAAATTACTTTTGTATTTCAAAATGCACATTAGGTAAAAGTTCTATTTTCAAAAATAGAACTGAGACTTAGACTCCTAAATTAGCTAACTGCTTCTGAACATTTTACCTGGTGTGCCTAAGCTAGCCATAAGCTCAGTTTCACTTTTGAGAGTATCTCAGCATAATCTTTTTCTGGAGTTGCAAAAGAAAAGCTCTCAAAAGAATATTTTTCATCTTGCCACAGTGAAGCCTGTAAGAGTCTTGTACCTATTACCCATATAAGTGAAAAAACTGCTGTGCAACTCAGTTCACAAAAATATTAGTGATAGTGACACATAGCACAGATTATCTGAGGGCCTTATCTCTCTCTCAAGTTTTTGGGAAAAGAGCTTTTCACAAAACAAATAGAAACTGTACATTTCAAATGTACTGAGTTGGGATCAATTCATATTGCTCCTTAGTTTTTTTTCCCCCTTCTTTTTGAAGGAGCCTTTAAAGGATGTTTCTATAATTTCTCTTTAAAAAGCTTGCAAGGCAGAGGAAAAAAATCTATGCTAGGCATATAAAGACTGAATTGTTGCCCTGGTTTGTTTATTTCTTTTCTTTTCCTTTTTTTAAATGTCATTTTGTGATCAGCGAGTTTAAAAGCTATTCAAGAATCCTAACATCTGGATTCTTATCCAAACTGAACATCTAACTACTGATATTTTTTCCTAAACCATATAACTCCATTCAAGATGAGCACAAAGGATTATGACACATACAATAGTGATGGCCGCCATAGCAAAGCCTTAGTGAGTTATGAATGACATTCATTTTTGTAGTGTTATGCTGAAGTAAAGCTCTGAAAAATGTTTAACCCAAACTGGAATCTTTTAATCGAGTCCTTCTCATCCGTGAATTTTGATAGTTGAAACAAAATTGAACATGGTTGCAAACTTGTTCCTATTTATATTTTGTTCTGATAAACCCTTTGTTTTGTTTTTATATTCTTGAGCCTGATCTAGAGAAGAAACACATTTGTGTATAGAAGATTCAGAATGTGCATTTGCAAATTATGTAGCTAGAACCATAACTGCTGGATTGCCCCATACGAGTTCTAGTTTTTGCACATACATAATAATTGTGGGCACAAAATGGCAGGAGCAAATGTAGAATTAAGTTGACTTTCAGAAGGAAAAAGACTTTTCTGATAGCATTCTAGAATATTCTCCCACTCTGTTTCAGTTCTTGGGCATAGTTAATGTTCTTTTAGACTGAAAACATGGATCATTTGATTCAAAACTGTGAGACTCCCTAAACTATCTTTTGCTATAGCTAGGATTGTATGTACTTTGTATCTCTTTTAGATAAAACACATTGTGTTAGTTCCCCGAATACTCCAATATAAATTGTGTACTTTTCTATGGAGTCTTCACAGCAATGTGCTTCTTAAATTTGGGGGCCCATTCATTGCCTTTAGGTCTATAGACCTCCAACCATGGATCTTGCATTTATCCCAAGGAAGTGGGAGTTATCAGTTGCTTCTTAGGCCCAGTCCCAAGAGACATACATCATACATGGGGAAAAGACGTGTGTATATATGTATACATCATTCTTCTGTCATGGTAAATCTCCTAAAATGTTTCTATAGATAAATCTATATTACCTTTTTGTGGACCTTTCCCTATGTTGGGGAACACCTCCCCATTTGAATGGTGTCCCTTTGGAAGCTACTAGCTGGAGAGATGCTGGCAACAGATGGGTGGATGTATTGGTAGGAGCAATAACAGAAAGCCCTGGTTCCAGTACTGAGCACAGAACCTTGTGACTTGAAGGGGTATCTTGAGATCTGTGGCCCAAATCGAATGGGGATGGGGATTGTGGTAAATAACAGCCCCATTATGAAAAAAAAAATTGAAGGCAACTCTAGAAGGCGGATCAGGCAATTTCCTCCCCCAATTCCCTTTGATTAGTATTTCTTCTTTCAAATCACATTTATAAAAAACTTAAAGGTGGCTTAAATCCTACTTCGACTTGGCTCAAATTATCTGTCAAACACAAGGCACAAAATATTCTAGCATGTTGTACATATTATATTGTATGAGGGAAGTCGTGTAAATGTCACGGATCACTTTGATTTTAAGAAAACAATACTTTCATAAGGAAATTGCTTTTGCACATGATTGAAGTTTACCCTGGCTAGCAATTAAAAGAGACTATCAATCATTGATATTTTTAAAAAGAGATTTCAGTTAACTCAGGAGTGATTAAGCAAAATAAATTGCTGCTTTAATGCTAGTGACACTGAAAACCAATTTCAGAAGTGGTTTTAAAAATATTACTTCCACAATTTTTTTTTTACAGTTCTTCCTTTAAGTAATAATCAAATGCAGTAATGTGATGATAAAGAAGCAGATGTTAGAGGAAAATATCGAAACATATTCAACTATCTACCAGAGAAGCTGAAATTATATAAGGTTTGATTTTAATGCTTTAAAAACCTCAGGTTTTAACTGTGAGATCCTTAACTGGTGTAAATTGACATAGCTCCATTGAAATCAACAGAACTATATTTATTTATCCAAGCTGTGGATTGGGCCCTGAGTCTTTAAGAGGAAAATACTTATACAAGGTGGATATCAATTATATCTAATTCTGAATGAATGTCCCATTGAGATGTGGTTGTACCTTCATAAATACCAAAAGTAGGCGTCACAATTCATGTTATTACAATGAATATTAGAGGAAGCCGTAATGATTTGTGCTACTTTATAAATGCTTCTTTTATTCTTGCTGGAAGGAAAGGAAATCCACACACAGCACCAGGTCCTCCATTGTTTTATTAGAAGAGTTCTAGCTGCTTCAATATCTTTTCAGTTACTGACTGATTCTATCAGCAGTATTGAGTTCCCTGGTTACAACTGTATGGTAGATTCAACAGATACACTATTGTAGCTGCAAAATCTTTCACTGTAGTGATTGGGTGCAGGAACTTTACCTGATTTCCAGTAAGAATGGAGTTAAATCCCTGCTCAGATCTCATACTAAGAGCTAAGGGGAAGTAATGAGGCAAGACTGGGGACTCAGAGTTCAGTGGGATTCTCAGATGGCAGGAAGAAACTGTAAAAACAGCTACTTAGTAGGGGTGGAGGGTAGAAGCCTTTGAGAAAGAAAAACTCTATAATCACCGATGGCCATGCTATTGGCTATACGTTGTTTCTGGTTCCACAGAACCATTTCCTTTTGATTTTCTTATTTGTAATGTATGCACTCTCAAGCCTCCAGCGTGAACTCTTTACATTGCTTTTTTGGTTGCTGAACCAGCTGATCAACTGTATCAGTTTACAACAATTTTATTTGCAGTTCCTATGAATTAAAAATACTCTTATGGCTTAAATGGGAGTCTTGCAGGTGTACGGAATTTGACACTTATGTTCCTTTCCCCTGAACTTCCTTAAGCATCTGCAGGAACCGACAGAAGCCTCCCACTTTAAGAAAGGGTTCTGGTGCAGAGGTGATTAAGGAGCCTCTGTGAGCCCGTTCAACACCAGTGAGGTGTACTTGCAAGTCTTGTTCCACCTGGAGGGGTGGGGGGAGTTTAAAAGGGAAAACCAGCTACAAGAAGGGCTTGTGAAGAAGAAGAGGGCTGTCCTGCCTCAGGCAGCAGAGACAAGCTCACTGAGAGGGAGTCAGTGGCAGCCCTCACCGCTTCCATAGCTGCATGACCCAGCCTCAAAGCAATATGCCCCTACAGGAGGGGCTGGAGGTAGACGTCATTTTAAATCAAGCTCAAAAGGCTGAGCCAGGAAGACTGCCTGATATCCAGATCACCTTTGCCTCTCTTTGGTTTCCTATGGACTCCCCTTAAAAGGGAAGGAAGAGGAGAGAGGATTTTATTTTTTTTGAAGAACCCCCCCGAGGCGTGTGGGGGGGGGAGAAAGACATAAGGGATTGGAACTGGGATCTGGAAGGGACTGGAGGGAGCCTCTGTCCCCTACAAGGGCTCACAAAATTGGGGGCCCCTGTTTCAAAATAGTGTCCTGCTCCCATTGCAAAAGCTTCTTTTATGCTGTTAAATTATCCACTGACATTTAGATGAGGTATAAACCACAAATGACCATAGATGGTGAATACATTTTTAAGAATATAATTAGTAAATTTACTAGCTGGCTATAGGACTCCATATGCAATGGGGTTTCTGTACAGTGTATTAAGACAAGGAGAGCCTCTATTGATGCAGTTCCCTAAACCATCTGTGCAAGTGACAAAGCAAAATACCCTCAGGCTGCTCATCCACCTCAATGAACAATTCACCATATTTATGCTGCAAATGAGATGTGAAACAGTTTTTTCTTTATCATACTGGTAGACAGGATAGGCATTGTCTGTTTAAAGGCAGCACAGTCTTTATGCCATAGTCTAGACCTCAGTATTGCTTGCATGGAGTGAGTTCTACTGCTATTTGAAATGTAAAAGTTGAAAGAAATGTAACAGGAGAAATGAAAGCTTGGTAAACAGCTCTCAAAGGGGAGAATGAAATAGGAGTCCTTTCACTGTGCTCTTTTAGACGAGCCCAAGTCATGTAATTCAGTTGCAGATATTAACACTGAACTCCCCTAGAGTTTGAGGATGATAAGCTCTGGTGTTTTGCTTTGTAAAATATCAAGGTGAAATAACTATTTTACTCTACTTTATGATAAAATATTAATTTCACCTTTTATTAAAATTGGAGAATACAATTTTACAAGGCTGTCAACACAAGCTGACGAAAATATATGCAGTCTTTATTTTCTCAATGTATACATTAATTCTCTCTTATATCTATTTTTCTGTCATCTGTTGATCTAACTAGTATTTTAATATGCCTACCACTGTAATTCTTGGATAATCCTTTTAGCTTTCAACATCTTGATATAGAGCAGTATCAAAACAGACATCACTACCTCTCCCAAATTCAAAAGCCAGGGTTATGTTGTGTCAGTACTTGGTTGAGAGAACTACAAAGAATATTGAATTGCTGTAGTGCATGATGCCAGTGATCCAGTTGATATTACTCCCCTGTAAGAGAGAGCACTCAACCAGTATTCTAGGATGGTGCTAGGACTGTTGTGTTCTGGAGCTGCAATCTTTCAGAGGAGTTATAAAGCTGAGGTCCTGACTTCTTGTCATGAGAAATCTCATCTTTTGCTGTAAACATTGTATGGATGTTTTTCAGATGTCCTGGCCAACTGGTAATTTGGGTAATAATTACTTTGTATTCTGTCACCCTGAAATCCCCTGCACTTTTGGCTGGATAGGGTATTCTCATTGTGTTTTCAACTGTTCTGTAGGTTACTTTGTGCTATACAATATTACACAGCTGTTCCATTTCTGTGCTGGATGAATTGATCCCTATGTATAACCTGTAAAACACACTGGAATTCTGTAGGAGCTAGTGCTTATCTGTCTAGCTGATTTGGGAATCACACCTCACAGCTGCTGTGACTTACACTGTCTTTTTTTGGTCTTACCATTTTTCAAGAGTCTTGCAACAGTGTGTCTACCATTAAACAGTCAATACCCCACATGGATATTTTCTACAGTAAATATAAGAGAAAACTGCTATCCAAGATACAAAAATGTGTAGTGATTGTTAGCAATTACTTCATTATTATTGGCAATCTCTGTAGATGAGTGAATAGTGCCTAAGGGCATAAAATGCCTAGTATGAATACAGGCTCTCTAATGCATCATTGGTATTATAATGGTACTTGGAACTGTCTGGATTTCACCTGTCACTTTGTGGATGAGACAGTAGCAAGGAGTACAAAGGAAAGGCCTATGTGTTTAGAACAGAAGAAAGGCCCCAACTGAGCCAAGCACGTAACCTGTGTGCTTACTTTCCACTGATATCAATGGGATTTAAGAATGGACTTGTGTGATTTACTGTTTCAGGGTCTAAGTGCTTTATTAGTTTTTCATTTTTTCGTGGTGGGGAAGTTGGTTGAATCAGAAGGTTCTTGGTTTTTGTGATGAAGTGGCAAACAACTTCAAGCACTTGAAGTAGCTGATGGGTCAAATTACCAAGTGACTTAGGAGCATGTCCTGCTTTCAAAAGTAACTTAGGCACCTTTGGAAATTTTACCTGATCTCTAAAATGCCTCTAGACTTTTCTTATATAATCTCAAAAATAATTTCATTTCAAACACATCAAACTGCAGAAACTGCAGTTTTGAAAACACCTAGATCTTTGACACTCAGTGCGATGATGCTTCAACACCTTCCCAGATAGCACCTTCCTGTGTGATTGCCTACATGCTGTTGACCATTCCAAACTGCGAACCTGCTTATAGAAAATGTGAGAGTTTAGAACTATGCTCCCAAAATTGTGTTATTTTACAACATGTGCTCCTTCTAGTTGATTTATTTTTTTTAAACAGCATGTCAGCAGACCACTGAATTTCCACAATGGGCTGTAATTATCATGCTACTTTTGGAACTGGAAAATTTGCAATTGCTGATGTCAGATCATTTAAAAAATAAAAAATTATCTCCAACGGAATCCAGCACTGTAATTTAGTTTCTGCTGATGACATAAACCGCATGAGCAGTTTGTGAATGGCTGCAGAACAATTAGACTGAATTACATTTTAAAGGACCCATTCAAAATAATAGAAAAGAAAAAAAAACTTATGCTTTTTTACTTCAAATAATGTATTTTTTATGGAGGAGGGTGAGTCATCAGGGTCTTCATCACAGAAGCACTGTGCCCTAGACTGGTACACAGAGCATTAAAAGTCATTCATATCCTAACACAGATTAAAAAAATTCACTCCCCATAAAAAGATCTGTACACAGTTTCTATGCTGAAAGAGTTGAAGTACCCTATTTGCTAAAGTATAAGTTGTCATTGTTTCACTGAGCATACATGCCATCATTGCAGAAAGTGCCATAAGGCAATGCACCATTTTTGGGTATCCCCTGGAACCGATTGTAGGGTGATAATACAGAAATCTTAAACCTAAGGAACTTGAACGTTGCACAGAATCAGCATTAGATAATACTGATGAGACTGATAAGGAATATCAGTATTGGTATAATTTCTTCCCAGTATCTTCTGTCAAATGTTTGTTACTTACTGTCATCAGCATGTCCTGAGCTATGCATTATAGTTAAAATCATTTTAATTATGTATCTATGAACATCAAAAGTAAACAGACATGGTTGAAGAACGCTAAGCTGTCTGAGAACAAGTCTATGAAATGCTGTTGTTTCTACTTTGTAATGTGGTGCAAACTTCTGATTTGTCCCAGATAACAAGAACTAAACAGTAGACATGTTGATTGGACAGCAGTTACAGGAAATTTTCTCAGATGCCATTGTTAATGGACAGAAGGATTGTGTGTGTAGGCCACAGTCTTTTAGAGTCCTATTTATCTTCATACTGATCATTATCCTATTCAGTAAAGGGAAAAATGACTCTAATATCCAAATATGATTGATAAAATATTGGGAAAGATTTGTCCTGTAGCTCTTTCATCAAAGATAAGATGCTTTCAGGGATCTTTGAGTTGTCCAAAAACTTGATATTATTCAGTTAGGACTCCATCCAAACCCCACTGATGTAAACTGGAATCTCTTGATTGGTTTCATTGCTCTTTGGTTCAGGCCTTTGAGATGGTAGTGGTTGATGTAAAACTTTATCAATAAGTGGATGTTAGTTCATGTTAAATCACACTGGAATTCCTATTGGATTGCATTGCATAGCGTAGTACGGCCACATCAGTGCCAAAAGAATTCAGCATGTTTAATATAATTACATTTTTCATTCATGTCAGCTACTCAGCAATGACAAATGCTTCTGGATTTGTGAATAGAAATGTGCTATAATTGTTTGAACACTAGAAACTGACTCAGTATAGTATTAATTATTGGTGACAATGTCTGTTTTTGAGATCACATTTCCTGTTGGGTACAGAGTTTTTAAGTAACATCTGTTGATGAAGAGGTATGGATGATATTTGTGGATGTGATGGCCTTCACGCTGATTTTTGTTTCCCCAAGTAATGCCTCTTTGGACATGTTAGCTCAGTTCGGTGAGAGTCCAGAACTATGGGTTAAAACGTATCTATGGCTAGGGATAAAAGAATGACACTGTTTTTTTTTGCACAATGTGGATGTGTAGATATTCCCATTCCCCTGTCATAATAACAGAACATCTGTATTCCATAATAAAAAAATCATACTAGATATACAGTAGGTCATTTTATGCAGAAAGTGATCATTTTAACTGTACATGTTTCACATGTTTCATTGTTCTAATGTGATACAGTTAACAAAAAAGGCAGGTACACATAATTTCAGAGAACTGGAAAATGTGGCTTGAACAGAATCCTTCATCTCTGTTTAGTCCACAGTGAATTGTTACAATGAAGATTGACTTTCAATTCCCTCACTTTCCTCTCCTTAGCATTAACAAAGTTTCATTCAGAGCAAAACTTCTATGTCAGACAGCTTGTACTTCTCAGACTGAAAAGTCCATTATGAGAATATTTGAAAACTTTGCAGTAGTAAATCTGAGCACGTTCATTCTGTTTGTAACTTCTGTCATTTTCTCCCTTTAGCATCACTGAATAATTGTAACTAATGTTATGATTTAACGTTCATGGTATCATAACAAAAAATAATCCTGTTTCCCACTAAATTATTAATCTTTAAGAACATCTAGAAAAATGTAGTCTGAGAGGATGGGCTCTCAAGAAATGTGTTATTGCAGGAGGACAGAAAAAAGGTCATGGCCTTAAAATATAGATCCGAGCTTTAATTTGAATTTGGACTGAATTAAAAAAAGTAAATATTTCCTTGGTGATTGTGCAGTGTGGGTTTTGTTGTTGTTTTTGGATCTGTGGGAAACTGCTCAGTAGTTAGACTATAATTCAGTAGACTGCTGCAGATGTGGATCACTCCCAATAATAGAGCTGAAGTCACTGTGGATTTTGTTTACATGGCAACACCAGGATTGGAAGTTAAGGACTTGCTCCCATCAATGTCAATGACAAAACTCCCATTTGCTTCAGAGGCTCAGGATCAAGCTTTATGCTAGGGGCTAAGTCCAGTGATATCAATGGAAGTTATTCCGTTTGGCCTGCATTAACTTTGGATCAGGCCTTCTAGGGTTATATTTTCAAAAACACCTAGGAGTTAGACACCCAATTTCCATTGCAAGTTGGTAAGAATTGGGTGCCTTACTCCCTTTTTCCTTGAAAGTCCCCCTCTTAAATTTCTATTTCCCATTCCCCCTGCTAGATACACCTCCTGTTGCAATCAATTATTGTTGTATGTGTTTATATAAGGGCAGAACTTGATATCTAACAGCCATTTCATACAGACGTGTAGGAGACTTGTAAACTTGCAGCTCATGTCTCAAATGATTTACGTTCAGCAAGGAGAGCTTTCCTTTTGCATACATTGTATCAGACTATAGCGATATTAAAAAAAATGTGTGGGGTGGGGGCAGGGAGAGAGACCTGAACTACGATCATAGCATTCTTCCTATTTGAGTCCTGCTTCAGTCAAAATAAGCACAGACTATCTGCCCTGCATGTTTCAGTTCTGATAGGAAATGTGGTTAATGCTGCCAAAGGAAACATAGAGAAAATGAATTCTCATCCATCATTTTAACACACTTCACTATTACTGAACAGAGATAAGGGATTCTTGTCACACTATAATTTTCAGTCTTCTGAAGTACTTTCTTCTATTTCTTTTTCTGGACCCATAAATGTTTGCAAAAGAATTTATAACTGAAATCTCTGTGAAGTCACCTCTATGATGTAGTTCCTGAGATTGTTTTATTTGATGTCCCATAAATGACAGGGAATGTTTATTTTAAACTTGTCTTTTAAAAGTTAACATTGCCTCCCCATTTGATTGTAAGACCTTTGCATTCTCAATGATTTTGTATAATTTTTCATGTAAATGGGAGCTGTGGTAAGCTATGTACACTCTGTTATGAAAACTCTGCTGTTTGCTGGCTCATGGAGACTGGCAGTTATAAAGCCAGAAGATATCAATTGCACTGTCCTTAACTTTGGTGCTTCACTATTTTATGCTTCATTGTGGTAAGCTAAATTACAGCACAAAGCATAGTACTCTTTATTTCCCACTTACGTGTAATGGGGGAAAAAAATGTTCATTTCAAAAATAAGAAACAGGTAATTAATTACTAAGCAAAGACTATGAGCAATACATTTTTCTATGCTTTGTAGATAATTAAGGTCTTGATTCTGCAGCTATCACACTCGCTCACAAACTTTCCTTCACTTCTTTTACTAATATTTTATTACAAGCATTTGTTTCGAACTTATTAATTCAAAGTTATTATCATCATTACAATAATGTATTTAATAGGGAAGCCTGACATGCTACATAGCTTAGTGCTAAGAATTTTGGAAAATCAACAGTCTGCCCAAGAAAAGAACATACAAAGTACAATAGAGAGAATATTTTAAGAGTAAAATTGCACTGCAAATTATCACCCCTGGTAAATTCTGTTTTTTTTCTTAATTACGAAAGAGTGGGTCAGATTTAATAGTGTTCCTCAGACTGAATTTAGAGGAAACAATTGTTGCATCATCTAAATCTATGGACAGATATATAGAATGGTATGTGAAAAGCACATATTCGTCTTTTGTCTGACATGCCTGTTACCCAGTAATAAAAGTCAACCAGTCAAAGCAAAAAACACAGAACTCTCATTAATATGAGATAGGAGTTATGCACCTTCAGAAGTGAGTATACTGAAGTGTGATTGATTTTTCTGCAGGCAATGTATTCTCTTTAGTATAAATATTCTTATCTATCATATTTACAATCAAGGCAGAATGTTCTTCCTTTACTGTCTATTCATTTAGTTTGGATTTCACAAAATATATTGATACGGGCCAATGAGAGAGGACTTTTATATATTAATATGATGAGCACTGACATTTCCTTTAGCTGTCTGAAACTGTACACAAGTAGTTTGGTCAATACTGCAAAATCAGAAGAATTGTGAGGCGCTGTAGAAACAAAATGTCTACACTCCAGTCACAGATGTGATTGCAGCTCAGTTAGGCATACCCAATCTATCTTTAATCATGCTAGCATGGCTAAAAATAATAGTGAAGATGTGGTGGTGCAGGCCTTAATTCTAAGTGTGGAAGCCTGCCTGGTGACCCTGAGTAAATACTTTATTAACTAGCCCCAGGAGCGGCGCCAGGGTTTTTGGTGCCCTAGGCGGGGGTATTTCCGCGCTCCTGGTCGTTGGTGGCAATTCCACGGCGGGGGGGTCCTTCTGCGCTCCCGGTCTTCGGGGCACTTTGGCGGCGGGTCCTGGAGCAAGTGAAGGACCCGCTGCAGAATTGCCGCCAACGACCCAGAGCGTGGAAGGACCCCCCGCCACCGAATTGCCGCCAAGGGCGGCAAAATGCCGCCCTCCCAAATCCTGGCACCCTAGGCAACCGCCTAGGTCGCCTAAATGGAAGCGCCAGCCCTGACTAGCCCACTCTTAATCTTATACTGTTCTGTCTTCATTTTTTAGTCATGTTAGCTAGATTAAAGTTCATTCAAATATGCTGATCTGAGCTTCCATCACACGACCTATTGCATTGTCTGGATATACTGCAAGATGGACAGGAGACTTGTTATGAGTTTTAATGAGTCCACAACTTTATTATATAGATGTCTGGGACTACATGGCAGATAAAGTGTACTGTGCAGGCAAATCCATGCTTATTCAAATCAATTCTCTGAGGCTTTCACCAGCTCCCCTTTGTTTCTATCCAGGTCCCCCAGCCGACTCATGTCTTGGACTTTACCATCCACCAGCCTCTTAAGAGTGTTAAGGAGGGCTATGAAAACGGGGGAAGAGGGCTTGGATCCCTGCCATAACAATCATAGGAGTCCCCGAACCCCCTCCCACATTCTGTTCCTTTATCCAGTACCTCCTTTTAAGTCTTTTACCAGGTCATTTATCTGGTCACTGGCTGCTCTCCCTATGGAGAACCTGCACTGAAGATCTGCCCAATATTGCACAATAAGTTGCGACATATAGCCTACCACCTTTTCTATTCCCTAGAAAAGGTCCATCCTCACACCTGCTGTGAGAAAAGTGAAAAAAAACACACTCCACCAAAGCCAATTCTGGTGGTGCAGGAAAAATTCCTTCCCAGCCCCCCTTTAAAAGGGGCAACTAGCGTAATGCCCACAGCAGGTCCTAACCCAGCCTGCCATTTGCCTCCACTAGGGGAGGGAGAGTAGGTGCTGGCTTCTTCACTGCTTGGACATAGAGACTTACCCCACCCAGGTTTCATACTTTATGCACATTCCGGGGGGTATGGTAGGGGGATGAGTCGTTGCTGCAAAGCTGACCACCAAGCACCTGTTGCAGCAGTTTCTGACCACCTTCCTCTCCCCCCACCCAACCACAAAGCACAGCTGCCTTTCTTTGGGTAAGCCCAGGCAAATTCTGCTCCCCCCCTCCTTTAGGTTGGTGCAGTCAGTGTGGAAGTACCAAAGGGGTGGGATCACATTCTATAGTGCTGAGAGAGCCAGTGCTGCACATACTAATATATAATGAACACTTCAGGATTTTTTTTAATTCAAATTCATAATATTTTCTTCTTTTCTCAAAATAAAGAAAATATAAGAGCCATGTATTATTTGACTTTATATTTTAAGTCTGAGATTTTCAAAGGAGTCACTGAATTTCGGTGGGATATAGCTGCCAAACTCCCTTATTACATTTCTTTGAAAATGTTAATTTAAAATGAAGGTCTCAAATTATTTAAAGAACATAACTGCAGAGTTAGTCCTACCAATATTTTACAAGTCTTCTGCCCATTGGAATCAAGGAGAGTGATGAGTGAATTTAGGGCGGGATTGGATTCTTTAAAATTACTAATACTTTAACATCTGAAAATCAAATAGTTTCAGAACATTTCCTCCTTCATGTGAGGTTTGACACTGCAAGGTGCTGAGCACTCTGATGTGGACCTAACAAAGCATCTGAGTGAGGGTATGTCCACACTGCAATTAGGCATCCATGGCTGGCTCATGCCAGCTGACTTGGACTCATGGGGCTGTTTAATTGTAGTGTAGATATTCAGGCTCAGGTTGCAGCCCAAGCTCTGGGACCCTCACCTGAGCATGAACTTCTACACTACAGTTAAACAGCCCCTTTAGCCAAAACCCTGCAAGCCCAAGTCAGCTGGCAAGGGCCAGCTGTGGGTTTTAGTTGCAGTGTAGACATACCCTAAGAATGTGCTTAACTTGGCCGCTTGTCATCAGTGTAAGTACCTGCTTAAGTGCTTTGCTGGACTGGATTCACAGTACTCAGCACCTTGTAGGATTGAACTCACATTTTTCAAGACTTGAGTGGATCCAAGTAAATATGTTATCCTGGTGCTCTCTCATTACCACTTTCCTCACTGGGCCATACAGCACTGGTCCAGACCAGAGGGAACTTCTGCATCATGCAGTGGCTGTAAAGCCCAGCTGCTCTGCTGCAGCTCCACCACAGGAGTTAAATGGAAGACAAGACCTTGAATTGTGCTTGCTCTCCATGGTGAATTTCATCCTTGTTGGTTCAGGATATTTTTCTCCCCTCATGTTTGCCTCATTGGTAACAATAGTTCATTGGATGCTTCCATCCAGTCTGGAAAGGTCTCAAACAGAATTGTGTTTGGTATCTTGATACTTCCCATTTCTAGTCAAAACCACATTAAATGCTAACATGAAACTATAGGCGGGGGGACTTTTATGCCATCCAAAAGAGTTTCTTTCAGGCTCAGTTGAAGGTCTGGGAAGAAGTTGAGCTTGGCTTTTATTGAGACCTGCTCACTATCTTCCTAGACTTACCTTGCTATAAATTTATCCTTTATCCTTTAGCACATATGATGCTTGTCATAATTAACATGCTTGGCAGCTGTTTACTTTTAATTCAGAGAGCAAATTCAATGCTGATTTGCTTTCTGCACAATGCAGAAGGCAAATCAGTGCAGAATTTGGGCCAATATATCTTGTTAATTGTATGATTTATTTCTCTAGGACATGAGGTAGCTTGTATAACTAATGTTTTTTGGGAGGAGTACTGGTTGTAGAGGGGACAATTAACCCTACAGTTTTTTGAAGTTACTACTGTCATCAAAGCTGTCGAAAAATCATGTGAGTGTTTGTTTTTAGTATGATCTATTGTGATGAAATGAAGGTTTACCTTGAAAATTGCCTTTCCAGCCTGCTAACAAATGATACAAAGCCTGGGATGGTAGCCTTGTAGTCTTCATTCCCCTGAGAACCAAGGGGAATAAATCTTAAACAATCCTTGGTCTTCTGGAGCATATAACCACTCTTCCTTCTGGATTCTTCTGTATTAATAGTATATTATAATTATGTTGCCACTGTGAATTTGCATGGTGTTCCCCTTAAAAGTAAGTGATGAAATAAAATAAGGAAATGAGTGAAATGGAAGACAGTGAGTCCAGCAAAAAATTAAGACATCAGAGAGTTAGAAAATGAAAGAATGTAGTGAAAGAAGACAGGAAGAAAATCAAATAATCTCTTTTTCAGAGGACGGGATGACCAAAAATATTAAATTAATTTAATGCTAAGAAATATGGATTTATTGCTTTCACTCAGCTAAGCACTTAGAAGCACTGTAACCTTAAAACAGAATGATAGTGGTGTACAGCTTTAATCGGCAGCATGAGAAATAAAATAAAATTGATCTAAAGATTTCAAGGCAAAATAAACAAAAGAAAAAGAGAAGTCTTTTGTGAGGAAGCAAGAGTAGGGGAAAAGGTGCCTTAGGAGCATAGTGAGGGAATCTTTCTAATAGCCCAGTTCTGATACCGCCTGTGAGCTGCTGAACACCCTCTATGCCCTTTGATATCATTTTAGAGGAGGTACCCAGAAATTCAGTAAGTGTCACGATTGTTTTGCTTGACTTCTTTAGGTATTGAGTGCATTCAGCAACTCACTAGTTGCTTTGTATTCTGCTGAATCAAGTCCTTGCTGTTTATAATACCTTTCATTAGAAGACCTCAAAGCACTTTGCTAACAACTAATTAATTATTGGAAATGGCTAAAAAATGGGGTCTTTGGATATTATGAAATTATTTTCAGTAGTTTCCCCCTAAGTTTTAAAGTCTGAAATTTCTGTGCAACATAAAAATAATGAAGCTGGTTTCAGGTTTTTTAATTTTAATTCTTTTTTATCACAGCTCTGAAGTAGGAACACCAAAGCCATTAAGTACTTTGACCTTGATCACCCTTTGGTTCTAGGATTCTACGTGAGTAATCCCATTAAGTCCTGGGACTTAAACTCCTCAAGAGTTTTGTTGAATCAGGACTTTAGTGGTGTTACCTCTGTTGATAGATGTGTTCCAAAACCTTGTATTACAACATCCCTTAATTTTGAGCAAATTAAGATCCAGAGATAATCCCATTGACTTCAGTAGGGCCAAGACTTGACCCCAGCTCTTAATTTCTCAATTAAAGCCAATATTCTAATTATAACCATTTTACAAATGTTAATAGACGCACATTGGGTTTGCCCAGCAGAAGGAGATTCCCATATTCATCATTTTGCCCCCAATTGCTACAAGACTTTCCAGAACCATGCTCTCTCCAGCTGTGCCCGTGACACTCTTGAGCTCTCCTCCCCTTCATTTACCCCATTTCCAACTCACTCTCAACAGCAGTGAGTGTGTCTTCTGCCATTCTTTGCCTCCAGGGCCTTAGAGGTCACTCAATCCCATCATCTGGCTCTGTCCTGCAGCCCCCTGTAACCTTTGAATTGCTGCCCTTGCAAGAGGAGCTGTTTCAGCACTCACTACTTCAATCAATGCTTGGTACACCTCCCCCATCTTCAATGCTTGTTGCCTTCCACAGGAAGGAAGGGTTTGCTCACTGCTACTCCCATGAGGAAGGGGGTTCCCAAATGGCTTCCCTCTTCATTCCCATGCTGCCCACAGGAGCATGGAGGTGGGGACCTGAACACCCACCTATGTCTCTGGCCCAGATGCTGGGAGGGGGGATTCCTCTGCCTCTGTCCTGCTGTCACTACTCTGTTGTGGACAGCAGGCACCTGGCGCTGCTGGCAGACTGCTTATAAGTGGAGGCACTGCTTATGCAATCGCTGCTACTGCTAATACTGCTGCCAGTCTGACCTTGGTGAAGAGACCTCTGTGGGGCTTCAGGGAATATAAATACTACCCGTTGCCCCATTCCCCACACATCCTCTTCTGCTAAGCAGAAAAGCAGACAGGGCAATGCAGTGACCTTGTGGTGACCTAGCCTCGACTGCTTCCTGTCTGACCCAGTAAAATTTTCCCCTTCTCCATACCTTCTGTAAGGGTTCCCTTAAAAGGGCAATACACACTTTTTCCATCTAGCCGGACAAAGAACCGCTCCCAGTAAGATTGCAGTGGGTACATAAGTAGCCTTTCCTACAAAATAAATAAAATGAAAAAATAAAAAAATAATTATTTAAATTAAAAAAAATAGGAGTCTAGTTCTGAATCCTGTCATCTAATTACTGCGCTGTAGCCCCTTCTTACACATGAAATGAAGAGATGAAGAGTTCACATTTCTTTTTTCACTGTTGAAAATGAATAACTGTATAAAAGCTCTGCAGGAGGTTGGGGAGAGGTGGGAGGGAAGAACCTCAACATTTCATGTCCTTGTCCTGAGTTTCCTGGGTTATCAGTGAAATTAAACCTGCTTCTAGATATATTACCTTCAGGAGGAAAACAATTTTATTTTATGACCATGACACATTAAAGCCATTTCTACAATCAGATTCGGGTAGACAGACCCTTGAGATCATGCATATCTATTTATACGATCAGGACCCAAGAATGAAACTAGATTTAATTGTATCTGGCTGCAATTTTCAGAGTAAATTCTTCAGTTAACATACCAGCCTGTGGATATTCTGCCACAGGTGTACAGACAGGCTGAGGATTATAGAGCTAGCTCATCCATAATGTAATCTAAGAGCAAAGAGGAGCTCATAAGATTATATTAAAACCTAGGGAGTACTGTACATTCTCATATTATCAATTTTGGAGGAGATAAAATTGATTAGATTAATTATGTGGTTTAATGTCCAATAGCATTTCTGATAAACTCCAGTCTTTAATGGTGCACATCCAATTAAGTGGAACACATATTAACATTTGCAGTCATATCATACTTGAAGCTCAGCAAAAACAGCATTTTTCATTTTGATTTTTTTTTTACCCATTAAGTAATATTGTCCAGTTTTAGATCCACAATCTTCCCGTTTAACTGCATCCTTATTAGCCTTCCGTGCATCACAATTAAAGTATACAATATGCTGAGTGAAATTCAGTTTTACAATGCAGGGAAAGGCAGCTAGTCACCCTTATCGTCTAGGAAACTCTGTGGGTGTGGGATTTGAAAGTAGTAATTAACTATAAACTAGAACGGGATTTTAGTGGACAGAGCTCGTAATGAAAGAAGTTAATTAGCTGGCTGAATGGCAATAGAGCTATGATACAGAGCCACAGAGAAATCTGCAGGCAATTAAGAAAAATGTATAGACATTAGCATTCCTAATTTTATGAACAGAGCAACTGTTATCTGTTAGAAATATCTCTGTTTTTTAAAATACAGCCAGGGCACATTGATTTTCAAATTGCTTGTGTACCGTATCTCATTTTTGGATACGGTTTAATTCATTAATTACCATTACTTATGCATGTTTTCTTTAACCCAGGGGCTTTGCTGAAAACAGAGGTAGGGTGCAACAAAAACAGGGATGCAATTTACTATTTAAAATCTTCTCTACTAACCATAATCAACAATCCCAGTCTCACTTTCCACTCTAAGAGGTACAGAAGCTCACATGGCAGTTAAAAAGAAAAACCACCTCAAAACAGAACAAGTGAGTTACATATGAGAAGAAAGAAAAGGAGAGCAATACTCTCATCCTGCAAAAGGATTAATGCATTTTACCCTAGGCATGTAGGCTAATAGATATTAAGAGTACTGTGAAGATAGTAATGTGAGCACATAGCACTCAGCAACTGGAGAGCGCCATGGTCAGCCAGAAAGGCTGCAGTAGGGATACAGAATCTTAATGGTGGTGAACTTAAAAAGGGGAGAAGTACAGAAATCCTGGAAGTTCAGGAAGGAACATACAGGCAAGGCCGGCTCTAGCCATTTCGCTGCCCCAAGCACGGCGGCATGCTGCGGGGGGGCGCTCTGCCGCTCGCTGGTCCCGCGGCTTCGGTGGACCTCCCTCAGGTGTCCCAGTGGATGCTCCACTGGAGCTGCGGGACCAGCGGACCCTCCACAGGCACGCCTGCGGGAGGTCCACCGGAGCTGCCTGCCACCCTCCCGGTGACTGGCAGAGCACCCCCTGCAGCATGCCGCCCCAAGCACGCGCTTGGCGTGCTGGGGCCTGGAGCCGGCCCTGCATACAGGACTTCTCTATGGGAAATAGAAGTTGTACTTCTATCTTTAGATTGCTTAGAAGTCATTGCGTGTGTTTCAGATAGAACAGGTAGTGGAGCATCAGTGATAGGAGCTCCCACTGAAATCTGCTTAAAATCACATTCAGCACAAATTTATTTCCAGCAGATACTGTGACCATGCAGGCTTTGTGGTCCTTTATTGTTCGATAATTATGATCCCTTATTTTTCTGTAGAATACAAATATCTCTTGTTCCTTGACTACATATTTGCTGCTCCTGTTCTCTGCCATAGATAATAAAGTCATAAATGTTTACTATATGACCAGATGCTGAATATGATCATTTGTATGAAGAGATGAAATATATAGAAAGAGAAACAGTCAACAGAATGGCAACATCAATTATTAGCGGCATAAGTATTTTTTTTGTATAGGAAAAGATTAAACCAAATAGAGATCACTTAGTCCAGATGATGCAAGAAGGGGATACACAAGAAATAGAACCTTTTTGGCAGAGACCAATTATGGGAAATAGCAGCCCAAAATGTGATTTCTTTTTCAGGAAGGTTATGAGTATATGAAATGCTGTCTTAACACACAAACAGGCCGGGCCACAACCAGCTGCAGATCAGGTCTGGGAAGACTCAGATTAAGGAATTTATTCCAGCACTCAGATGTCCACCTCCTTTGGAGTGCAGACCTAAAGATATATTATGAAATTCACCCCTCCCTCAATGTGAAGAAAGGTGTATACACTTCTTACTCTCCCACTCCCGTTAGAAATTCCAGAAACTGGGTTTAATAATAAAACAAATTTTATTAACTATAAAAGGCAGATTTTAAATTATAAAATGGGTAACAGAACAAAGCAGATTACTAAACTAGTTTCATTAAAGAAATTGGTTACAAATAATATTTCTCACCCTAGATATTGTTGCAAACAGTTTGTAAAGTTTCTGTGGCTCAGAGTTCCAGTTATATTCCTTTTCAGAATGGACTCTTTTCTCAGTTTGGACTCCCCCTGGCCTTCAGTCTTTCTTCTTGGGCAGACAGGCCATGGAGAGGAGAAGTCCTGTTTGCCTTCCTTCTCACCCTTAAATAGAATTTAAAAAAGGTGGGAATCCTTTGTTTTCCACACTTGACCCCTCCGCCCCATTTCTTTACAGTGGAAAGTTACAAGAAGTCCCAGGTAATGTTTTAGTATCAGATGACAAGACCACCTAATTCTATAGGATCACAGCATCCATGAGTTGGTGGCAGTATGGAGTGTCCACAAGAAGGCCAAGCTTTTCACATCCATTGTCCATTCTGATCATAGAATATCAGGGTTGGAGGGGACTTCAGGAGGTCATCTAGTCCAACCCCCTGCTCAAAGCAGGACCAATTCCCAACTAAATCATCCCAGCCAGGGCTTTGTCAAGCCTGACCTTAAAAACCTCTAAAGGAGGAGATTCCACCACCTCCTTAGGTAACCTGTTCCAGTGCTTCACCGCTCTCTGAGTGAAACAGTTTTTCCTAATATCCAACCTAAACTTCCCCCACTGCAACTTGAGACTATTACTCCTTGTTCTGTCATCAGGTACCACTGAGAACAGTCTAGATCCATCCTCTTTGGAACCTCCTTTCAGATAGTTGAAAGTAGCTATAAAATCCCCCTTCGTTCTTCTCTTTTGCGGACTAAACATTACCAGTTCCCTCAGCCTCTTCTCATAAGTCTTGTGCTCCAGCTCTCTAATCATTTTTGCTGTCCATTTTTGTTGATGGGCCATCCACCCTGTCTGACTTTTCCATTGTTGTACCTGAAGTGCTAGCAGTGTATGTCACCCAAAGTAGCATAGTTGAAATACAGGGTATGGCCAGACTACCTGCTGTATCGGTGGGTAACGATCGATTTATCGGGGATCAATATATCGCATCGCATCTCATCTAGACGATCTCCGAACGCGCTTCCCGTCGACTCCAGAACTTCACCGGAGCGAGTGGTGGTAGTGGAGTCGACGGGCAAGCCGCGGATGTTGATCCCGTATTCCTGTAGCTGAAGTTACGTATCTTACATCGATACCCACCCTCAGTGTAGACCAGGTCACAGATACATAGTCAATATTCCTTACTTCAGATACAGAAATGATACAGACATACAAATTGGATAATCACATTCAGTAAATCATAACCAATGATTTCTAGTTTCACCTCACATGAGCCATCTTGCATAAAGTATATCTCAGTTACGTTATATTCATATCATAGATTATTAGAACCACATTTAGGGGAGAACTGACAAACAGTGTATTATGCTTAGTTTGTGTGCTCCGTTTTATTTTCTTAGTAATCTGCCTTGTTCTGTCTGCTAATTCTAACTACTTAAAATACACCTATTATAGTTAATAAATGTATTTCTGGTTTACAGCATAACCCAGTTTATGTGATCTCTCCCCTGTTAGAAGGGGATGTGAGACGCTGTGCATACCCTCCGCCACATTGAGGGAAGAGGTGAATTTCATAATTTTTTGTTTGTACTCCAATGAGGGGGTGGACATCCAGGTGGTGTGGCAAGCCTCTTAAGCTGAGAATCCCCAGAGTGGATCTCTGTCTTTCTGTGCAGCTGGATGTGGATCTGCCTGTGTTCTTGGCTGGAAAAGGCAGGGGAGCCTAGCCCAGCAAGACGAGGTAAAAGGGGGCCCAGGCTGGCAGAATAGTCTGCCTCTGTGGCGTCCCAGGACACCAGATGACATCCCAGGGGGTCTAACCCGTCACTGCAGCTTCTCATACAAATTTATGACTTGACTATACATTTTTTTTTGGCCCTTCTTGCTAGACAGCCCTACTCAGGAAGCAATTAGGACTAAAGAGAAGTTATGAAGTATTGTTTCTTTGCCACCTCAGAGTATGGCACAAGGTTGCTGGGAACATTAAAACTTTAATGAACTTCATCTGCATGGATATTTTATTGTTACCGAAATGTCGGGTCCGCCTAGCTGAGAGGTTAAATGCTGAGTGCCCTTTTGGACTAGCAGTTGTTGGACCGCATGCGGGGTCCGTACGGTCACCAGATGGCCTAAAGTAACCTTCTCTGCTTGGGGTACCAGAAAGCCAGCAGCAACCACCTCCCGAAGGCAGCCAGGAAGGCTTTGCACCACCAGATCCAATTTTTGGGAATAGTAGGCCACAGGTCATTCCTTGGGCCCAAAATTCTGAGTACGGACACCAGAGGCCACCCCTAGTTATTCATGTACATAGAGAGCGAAGGGCTTCCGATAATCAGGGAGCCCAAGGGCTAGGGCTGAGGCCAAGGCTGCTTTAATTTTCTGAAAGGATTTAACGGCCCCTGAATCCCAGTGCAAGGGCTACTCGGCATCATGGGTTATCTGCTCATAAAGAGGTTTTGCCATTTCTCCAAAACCTGGAATCCAAGAATGGCAAAATCCTGCAAGGCCTAGAAATCCCTGCATTTCACATTTAGTCTCTGGCTGTGGGATGTTAAGGATTGACTGAATACGGGCACCAGATAGAGCTCAATGTCCCGGGGTCAGTACATGACCAAGGTAGGTTACTTGGTCCTTGGCAAACTGGAGCTTAAAAGGGGACACTTTATGTCCCTTATCTGCCAAACAATTTAACAAGTGAATAGTGTCCATCTCGCATGTTACCTGATCAGGAGAACAAACCAGGACATCATCCACTTACAAGAGATAAGTGGACCCACCAGGTAGTTTAATGTCAGCTATGTCCATGTCAGGAAAGAGGAGAATATGGTTGGTGATTCAACATATCCCTGTGGGAGCCGAGTCCAGGTCAGTTGCTCTGCCCTCCCGGTTTCTGGATCTGTCCATGTAAATGCAGAAATATCCCAGCTGTCTTGATCTAGAGAAATTAAGGCATTACACAAATCTGTTACTGAATAACAGGCAGTACCTGCCGGAATGGCAGTCAGGATAGTGTGAGGTTTAGACACCACGTTGTGTCTAGCCTGAACGACCTTATTTACTGCACACAAATCTTGGACAAATTGGTATACCGGTTTCCCATCTGGATCCGTGTCAGGTTTTCTGATTGGCAGAATCAAGGTATTGAAAAGTTCACTTGGTGTGAACTAGCACTCCCAACTGCAGGAATTTGGTGATAAGATTCCAGAGGCCTAGCAGAGCTTCTTGGGGGATGGGATACTGAGGAATCTGAGGAATTACAATGCCTGGCTGCAAGGTTATATGCACTGGTTCTGTCTGGAGAGTGCCCCAGTCCATTTTTGAAGTGCCCCATAGGGAGGCTTTTACCTCCTGTCTGAGTCGCTCAGATAGGATCAGGTCCGCAGGCAGGATCGAGTCCTCTGAAGCCTGGGTCAGAACAGCACACAGCTAGAGTAGTTGGTTTTGAGGTAACCGGAGGACGATCCTGTCATATGAAAAGAAAATCTGAGCATGCAATTTACAAAACTGGTCTCTGCCCAAGAGGTTAACTGGGGAATCCGGGGCTAGCAAAAGGCATGGGAGGCAGACACACCAGAAATTTCCACAGTAGCTTCCTGCAGCACAGAACAGTCAAACGGCTTTCCGCCTCTACCCATTACCGGATACTTTTATCCGTGAGGCTCCCCTTCTGTGGCTTGGCACTGACAGTAGAAAAGGCAGCTCCAGAGTCCAGAAGACAAGAATAGATGGTTCTTCCCAAAGTTAGACGGACCTGGGGGGTCGTTGGAGGAACAAACATAGGTGGTAAAATCATTTGACTAGGTGACAGAAGGACCCCCTGGTCGCCGTCATTCCTCACTATCGTTAACATCCGTTTTCTCCACAGCCATCAGGTGTCGTGGTGGGTCTGAGCGGCGGGGCTGCTGCCCAGTGGGTTGATATGGGCACTTCCTCTTTCAGTGACCAAGCTGCTTACAATAGTTACACATATCTTTAGCATGTCCTGGGGACCCCCCTGTCCATTTTAGGTTGCCTCTTGGAGGGTCCCCTCCACCCTCCTTGTTTTTCATTCCCAGCATTTACAAGAGCCGCCAGCATTCTCACCTGCTTTGTCTCTTGGACCTTCTCCCTTGTGTTATATACACGGGTAGCCATGCTTACCAGTTCTTCCAGGAATTTCCCTTCAGCACCCTCGAGTTGCTGCAACCATTTTTTGATGTCCGGGGCTGACTGAGAAATAAAGATAAGCCGGACCGTGGGCTATGCATCCGCGGTCTTGGGGTCTAGGTTAGTATAGGTACAGAATGCTTTACAAAGTCTCTCATAAAAATGGAAGGGTGCTGCTCTTTTCCTTGCACAGTACTGTGAACCTTTGACCAATCTAGAGTTCTCTCACCTGCCTGTTTGATACCTGTTAAAATGCAGTCCCAAAATACCTTTAAATTCATCTGGTGGGCTGGGTCATTTGGGTTCCATTGGGCTGGGTTAGCAAGGGTTATAAGGTCATGGGAATGGCCGCTGGTTTCCGCAGCAGCCCAGGCACCCCGGAGGACCTGTTCCTTCTCCTCTGTGCGTAACAGACAATCCAAAAGTTGGCCCACATCTTGCCAATCGGGATTATGAGACTGAAAAATTGTATGGAATCGCCTATGGACGACATCTGGGTCGCCCCTGAGGCAAGGCATAGTGGTTTGTCAATTCATAAAGTCCACTGTAATAAAAGGAACATGAACGTGACGGTCCACTACATTCCCTTCTGTTGTTGGAACTGGGATGATCAGGAGGGGTGCTTGAATTATGTTGCCCACTTGACCTCAGTCTAGTGTGGGATGGACTACCCAAGAGGCTGAAAGACAGGGAGGCATCTAACCCTCTACTCATCATCCCACCAGTAGCCGAATCGTCTGCTCGAACTGTAGTGTCCTCACTTTTCTCGGGAAGGGGTTTCTGTGGCAGGGTCGCTATCTCTGAACCCACGGCCGCCGAGGAAGGTACCGAGCCGTCTCACTTGGTAGTGCTGCTGCTATTGGTGACCAAGGTTGAGGACAATATATGGGGGGATAATCCTCCCCAAAATCGGCCTCTTTAGGGGCAGAAGATTTTGGGTATAGAGGGGCTTGAATCTGTATTTTCTTTAAACGATGACGAGCTTCATCGTCCCGCAAGAACCAATAATCCATTTGTCCCAGTGCCTAGTTTTCCAGCACCAGATGCAGGGGAGTTAAGTGGGTCGGAATGTCAAAAGATCTGAATTCGGGCCAATCAGTACCCAGAGCTGGCCAATCCTGGGTACAAAGCCGCAACAAGCGTCTCTTTGACATTCCTTTCTGAACACTGGGTAAAGGCCATTTATTTAACATGTAATCCAAAGGGCTATCCCTAGAGGGTTTCCGCTGAGACCCACCCATCCCCCTTCTGACACTCAAATAGAGAATTAAACAGTAAGACGGAGGGAATAATGGTTTAATCCAGTAAGTCCAAGCCAGCGATCTCTGCTCACAACTGACTGCTACAGGGGACGGGACAGAGGGATCTCAATTCGACCTCAGGGCTTCCTCGCATGCCATGACCTCCACCCCAAGGAATTACAAATGAGAAGCTCAGTTCTGTCCACACCCAACACCCGAATGTATGAGACAGAAATGCATTAATCAGTTAACCAGAATATAACCAGAACCAGAACCAGAGCCAAATAATATTTTCTTATCCTATTAGGGCTCACCTTATTGGAGCACAAACCCCAGGGGCCGCAGTGAAGTGAGGATGAGAGGCTAAGCACCCTGGTGGCACCACTCCTTATTCGCCGCAGCAGTCCGGAGTCCAGTGTCCGAGTTAGGAGGGTCCCGTCTGGGGTCACCAGAAACTGTTACCGAAATGTCAGGTCTGCGTAGCTGAGAGCCAATGACAGCCAGACAGGGATAAGGAAAAGTTGCTTTATTCTGCAGAAGAAAGGAGAGTTTTGCACCTTGGTACAAAGACTCTACTCCATACAGAAAACAGAGATCTTTTATACACACTCACACACAGACTCCTGTCGTGTTAACATTCCATTGGTGGTTAACAAACTCTGCATTTCTGCTATCTGGTCAGCAAAACTGGTTTGGGACCAGCTTCAGCTGCCTCAAGGCTGAAAAGGGAAGACAGTTCAAAAGTTCAGGCTACTGTGTACGTGAGGTGTCTGTTTTTCCCTAATGGCTATTGACTGCTATCTATCATAAGGACTGCCAGCAGTTAAGGGGGTTGCTGCTGTCACATTATAATAGTCTGAATCTTAATATCTGCAAGTCATTGCAAAGGGCTTATTACAGAAAACACCACAGCTATGCAGGAGAGCAACTGTCAGTGAGATCAGTGACCTGTTAATAGATTCTTTTGCTGACTTAACTGGAGTAGTCTCAAAAAATTGTCTCAAAGGATACTACCATATTGAAGAAGTGCAATATATTACTAACCTTGTCTTCTTTAATTAGCCTACCTTGGGGCCTGATTCTGTTCTTTCTTACTTCAGTGGATATCAGTGATGCTACATTGGTGTAAAATTAGTGTAAAAAACAACAGATAACATTAAGTGGGATTAAAACTATGTCAAAGAGGGGAAAGCAAGATGAGATAGGAAAAAGGCATGTTTGGCTTTCTCCCCACATAGAGCAAGGGTAAAACAGGGACCCAATCATGACTTAAGCACACTTCAGTCCCTGCTTTCGTCCCATAGTGTGACTATGTGCTGCGCTTTACTAAAGCTGGATTACAAGATATCAATCTTAACCCATAGTAAAACTCTGTAGCAAAGCTGAATTCAAGTCTGTAATTGTTTCAGTGCATTGCACTGTGCATGTTCATTTCCATTTACAGTAAACAGCTATCTATCTGATCTATGGTGTGGCCAGATGTTCGGCTGTGTGCGTGTGTTCTTTCTGCGTGCTGCACTGGCTTTGGTCAGATAGACCATACAGCAGTCTGTGATCAAACTGCCCAGTAACAACAGATCCATTTAGTAGCGAAGACACTGGGTCAGGTTTATTCTCGACGAAGCATGGTACTAATACTCCAGCTCAATGGTTACAGGTCACACTAACACATGTGATGAGAATGGACCATCTCAGTCAGAGGCGGGACTTTCCACTGCCCCCTAGGCCAGCCGAATGGTTAAAGCGAGGTATCCCAACATTTATAGACTAAGACAAACAATGTTGGATAAACAACTTACATATCATCTTACGCGGTTTATGACATTTGTACTTTCCCCCTCTTGTTTCAGACAAAACATTTCTATTGACCACCTGTCTTTGTACTATTACTCCTAATGTTTTAGATAATATATCACTATTCATCACTTTTGTCATACCATTGTATCGTGTGCTAGGCAAAAGTATTCTTGTGCTGGCCTGTGGGAATGTGTTTACATATTCAATGTGTTTTAGCAGTGCTAGCAGTAGAGGTGCTGAGTTCGTGTACCAGATACTGACTTGCTGGCCAGCATCTGCTTTTGGCAGGGCCTGATTGTTGATCCTAGCATAACTTTTGCTGATTTTGTTTCAGACCTCAGGCCTTACACTGGGCCCATGCTTCAGGCTCTCTCTTTCTACTACATATGGAATTATACAAAATTTATCACTGTGGTGTCCAAGTCCCATCCTATGAATTTGCTCTATTTAAAAGACATTTTTTTAAATAAAAATATCTATACTTTACTTGCATATTATTAAAAAAAACATTAATATTAAAGAGAACAAGAAATCTACTGCATTGCAGACCAAAAATATTGGGCTAAGAGGAGGACATGGTTTACTGTACAGTACAAATATATTTTCTCTTTTCTGTTCATGATTCACTGGGGCTTTTGTGTGCTGAAACTGTATACCTGCACTATAAACTAGGATGAGCAGGGTCTAAAAATACATTCACACACAATAAAAATACTATAAATAAAATACAATTCCCTGGCTGTGTAAAGTTTTACTACAGCATTGTTTTACTATTTATTATTTAGATGGTATTTCTATTCTGAACTCCTCCTATTCTTGGTTGTTTATAACTTTCCCAAAGAAATCATCCTTTATCTGAACTTTAATATAAGTTATGATTTTTTTGTTTTCAAATGCTCTTTTGTATTCAGATAACTCAAAAATGACTTTGATATAAAACCTCAAATGTATTATCTTCATAGTCCTGAATGAGATAAGGGTGTTGGCATCTGGCAGACAGGATGGACAAAGTCTACCAACTATTTGCAGGTTGACTGAGGCAGGAAAAGTTTAGAGAGAAGAGGAGACAAAAAAATGTACCCAATGAGGAAGAAACTGTACTTCCCTGTTCTTTATTGGTCATGAAAAATAAATGAATTTCAAATGATCAGTAAATCATTTTAACCCAGGTAAGTGGGTGACCAGAATTTTTCAAGGATGTATTTCTTACACACCAACCAGGTGGTCCATGTGTAGAGTTTGTGTCTAGTCACTGTTAGATGTCACCAACCTCCACTGTGAAGGAAGAATGCTAGCTTAAGCTTTACTGAAGATATTTACAATTGAACAAGGTCTGGATGTCTGCTAAACCTGTGTTATTGTACCCTCATGCAAGCCATGATACCAGTTCATAGATTAAGGTATTTAGGTGTTGCTGCACTCACCATTAAGATCATTTAGTCTGGTCACCTAGATAACACAGACCACAGAGCATCAGGGAAGAGTACAAAAATCAGTTTAAAGAGCCCTTTATATCAATATAAAGGGGTTTGTTGTGTGGACGGGTGCAGGGTTAATACGGTTTAACGCTGCTAAATTCAGTTTAAATGCGTAGTGTAGACCATGCCTGAATTTGTCCACCTTCAGCTGCCAACCATTGGATCCCATTATGCCACATTTTGCAAGAATAGCCATCTACTACCAGATCTCTCCCCGCATGTAGGTACTTGTAGATCTCTGCATCTTCTCTATGATAAATATAGATTAACCTTCTTAAGTTTCTTACTATAAGGTTTCATTTGCTGACCTTGATACATGCTTGTAGCTCTTTTATGATCACTTACACATTTTTCAATAACCTTTTTGAAGTGGGAACACCAGAACTGGACAAGAGTATTCCATTTAATGGTGTCACCAACACTGCATACAGAGGTAATATCACTTCCTTACTCCTACTTGATATTTCTCTATTTATGCATCTAAGGATTGTGTTTGCCCTCTTCCCTAGAACATTGCACTGGGAGCTCATGGTCATATATACATGTGGCACATTCAGTTTGCTATCTACCATTACCCCAAATCGTTTTCAGTGTCACTGTTTTCCAAGATGTCTTCCATCTTTTAAGTGTGACCTACATTTGTTTTTCTTACATGTCAATATGATCTTGCATATGGCTGTGTTAACACACATTTTATTCAGATGAGACCACTTTACTTAAGCAATCCAGGTTGCTCTGTATAACTGACCTATCCCCCACCAATTTTTCTGTCACCCATAAGGCATTGCTGGTAAAAACAAGCAAACAAAATATTTATTCCAGGTTGATGAAGATAATGAATAGCATAAGGCAAAAATGGATTATTCTGAGATTGTATTAGAGACAACCCAAAGGATGATGATTCTCGATTACTATTACTTTTTTAGATCAATTAGCTTATTTTTAATCTGTATAGTATGGGATCTACATTGATTTTATAGTGCTTTTTTATCAGAATGTCATGGAGCATTAAAAGTCAAATGTCTTACAGAAGTCCTCGTATATTATATCAACACAGTAATACAATTACTTTCTCTTCCATCGGGTTGATAAAATTATTCCTTGACTGTAAACTGTGAGGAAATCATTCTGATTCTTTTAAAATATAAAATGGAAATATGTATTAAATACTTTCACCTTATCGATATCATAATTGACAGTTTCACCATTCTTTTCTACTACTGGCCCTACAGCAATGGTAGGATTTTTTTTCTGATACGCTTAATAAATTCCTCCTATTATCCTTAACCTCACTGCTAATGATTTTTTTTCATTGATAGATTTCACTTACATTAATGATTGTCTCCATTTTTAACTGCCAGTTGGTGCTCAGTGCTATCAACTTTCCCATTTTTCCATTTTATACATAAATATAAATGTTTAATTGCAACTTTTATCCTTTCAACCAGGATTTTTTTCTTCAAAGCAGTCATCTTATGCAGCTACAAAATTATGTCACCTGGGGAGTATGGGGAGGCATCTAATAAATCATTCTTAAACAATTGCCGATTTTTTACATTTTCATTTTTTTCCCTTCTACTCAGTTTTGCTCATTGTTGGTTTTGTTTTGTTTTAGGAAATTGGCCTTTTAAAAGCATCAAGTATATATGTTTGGGACTCTATTTTCTTTACACCTAACAAATGAATTTGGTCTTGATCACTTTCACCTATGCAACCATGAATGTTTAGCTCAGCAATCAATTAATCTTCCTCCATCAGAATGAGGTCTAATGTAGAAATACTTCAAGTTGGCTGCAATACTTTAGTATTAGAAAGTTATTACCTATATTTTTTAGAAACTCCAAGAATGTTTTACTAAGAGCAATGTGAGACCTCCAGTGTATATTCCCCAAGACTGAAATTAGTCATGATAATCCATTTTTAATTTGTACACATTATAGAGAGATGTTTAAGGAGATGCTCATCCTGTTTCCTTGTCTGATTTATGGTCTGTTAGAGAGTCTCATGAACACTCTAACTTGCATTGCATTAGTTAGAATATTGATCCATAAGCATTCCAGGTCAAGTCCTTCTGAATTATGAATATCTCTAATGCAGGTAAGGCTATCTTTATTGTAGAGTTCACCCCTTCTTCCCCTTCTGCCCAATCTGTCTCTCTTAAATAGGATGTATCCAGTAATTTTAACATTCCAATTATGTGACTCATCCTGTTAGATTTCAATAATACAATTATATCAAATTTATCTTCATAAAAGAGCATTTGTAGTTCCTTTCTTTATTTCCTTGGCTTCTGGCATGGATATATAGACGCTTGATTTTTTCTCCTTACATTTCTTGATTGATATTGATCCCTGTTGTCTCCTATATTGACTTGAAAATTTTTGCCTCTCAAAACCATTGGGTCCCCTAAGATTTTTACAAAGAGAGCCCATTGTTCTCATTTATATAGAGAGCTTTGTATGTTTATGGATGTCATACCCAGTAAAAACTATTCAAAAAGTATTCAAGTATGTTGATTTGCATAAGAAAACAAAGTTGCAATGTTGGTATTTGCAGTGCTTTTTATTTGTACACATGAAGTGAAGGTCACTAATACTCAAGTGAATATATGTTTGAACATATGCTCATGCTAGAATGTTCAGATAGCCATCATGAAATGGCCTTGATTTACCTTCTCTGGTTTATAAACATTTTGGTCACTTGACCAGGGAGTAGAAACAATACTAGGAGACAATGTTGCCCAAGAGCTCACTTTGTAAGTGCTGCCAAGTTTATTACTGAATTCACTGTGACTACTCATAACAGTAAGCAGTAAGTGCAGGATCAGACTGAAGTGACACTATTAATAACAAATAGATGCTAGTCAGTGTGAAGAGTTTGTGAATAAGTCATAGTCTGAAAAATGGTCATATAAAGTATTAGAATAATTTCTAATATTAATGGATTTGTTAATACCAACACCTCTTTGCTGATAATTTACAAAAAGAAAAATTGACTAAAGCCATGAAATTAATTACACAAATGAATAATTTGCCCTGCTCTCACAGATATTTATACAAGGGAATATGCCCAGGAGTGAACAACTTAGTTGGTGTGAATGGATTGATTATAGGAGGGTGAAAACAATATTATGCTTACAAGTTAAAATGATAGTTGAGTTCAGAGGGCTTCACGTGCATAACTAAGTGCAAATTTAATCTAAATGGGACTCTTATGGGCCTAATGGAATTAATTTTCTGCTGGATAGTGCCTTTATCAAGCAAGACTTTCCTTTTAGTGCCACTCTGTATCTTGGGCACTGTAGATCACAATAAAAAAGCAATATAAGAACAAATTCTGCTCCAGTTGCAGAGTGGCAAATGAAAAGTGACCCTATAGAAAACCATAATTAAGTGCTATTGATGTTTATAGTGAGTGTACAGTAATTGCTTTTTCATGCCAATACATTATTTAACACAGAAAAA
Organism: Chelonoidis abingdonii; assembly: GCF_003597395.2. NCBI lineage: Eukaryota > Metazoa > Chordata > Testudines > Testudinidae > Chelonoidis > Chelonoidis abingdonii. The sequence continues at coordinate 47,997,859 of NC_133775.1, read as the reverse complement.
AGAGACATTAATAAGGGAGCACTCCATCACAACATCAATTAGTACAATTAACTAAAAATAATCTATTCATAAATAAAATAAATTATTCTTGAGAAAAGGGTAGATATCTAACAAAAGCATTTGCACTTCCAGTCTTTTAGAGTATATAAAGAGAATCTTTCATCATATTTTATGAAATCATCAATAGACTGCAGAAGCAGATCAAGGAAGTCTTGCAAATTTGGCACATAAAAAGTTACTGATTCATCACTTGTTTCAATAAGTTAACACAGCTGCATTTTTCATTGTTATTACAAAAACCTCTTTCTGTTCCTATTGTATATAGACTATCAATATCCAAGCAATTTTTATCTTAGAATTTCGGAGGGTGAGGCATCTTACCCATTTACAGATTTCACAGCTATCTATTCATACATAAGAACATCCATACTGGGTCAGACCAAAGGTCCATCCAGTCCAGTATCCTGTCTACAGACAGTGGCCAATGACAGGTGCCTCTGAGGGAGTGAACCTAACAGATAATGATCAAGTGTTCTCTATCCTGCCATCCATCTCCATCCTCTGACGAACAGAGGCTAGGGACACCATTCCTTACCCATCCTGGCTAATAGCTATTAATGGACCTCCATAAATTTATCTAGTTCTCTTTTAAATCCAGTTCTAGTCCTAGCCTTCACAACCTCCTCAGGCAAGGAGATCCTGTTTGCTTTTTTGACCGCCTCAGCACACTGCGTGGACATCTGCAGAGAACTATCCACGATGATTCCAAGGTCTCTTTCTTGATTAGTTGTAGCTAAATTAGCCGCCATCATATTGTATGTATAGTTGTTTTTTTTTTTCCATTTACTTGCCTTTCCCTTGTAACTTTTCTGCTAATAGGAATAAGAACAGAGGAACCAAACTTTTGGTACTTTAATCCAAACTAACCTCAACAAAGAATCCTTTCCAGGCAAATGGGAGGAAGGAGGGAGGTCTTACCACCAGCCAGCCATTTCTGTCAAATAAATATGCCACTTCGTCCATTTTACAATTATGCCATAGCCAGAGTAGTTAGATGTTTATGAGGACTTGTCTTTGTCTTAACTGGTTTTGGTTTACATGAAAGTGTAAGCACAAACCAAATGAATACATACCAGGCATATGGAAAGCTATTTGGCTTAAATAGACTTTGTAAAATGCCTTTCCTCTTTTCACAAAATGCTAGACTGTGAATTAGACTTCATAACTCTGCAAGGGAATAAGGAGTGAGATCACCCTACACCAGCCTTACATCCTTGTTCAGGCTACCTAGACCTTAAATCCAGACTCTATGACCCCACTTATTTCTTTCTCATTAGACCACAGGGAGGGGCAGGGAATGGCTAGTGCAGCTAAACTGTCATCACAAAGGGTTATAATTTACTGCTGGTGCAAGCCAGCAGCAAATAATTAACCCCCACAGAGCAATAGAAAGGCACCAAGAGAGTGTCTCGCTGAGGCACAAATCCTCCTGGGGCTAATACAGGAGTGAGATAGTTTCCACAATACTTGTTGGTGAGGGCTGTGCCTTAAGGCACAATCTGACCCAAATTATTTGTATTTATGGGTAGGGACATTGTTTAAAAGGTAATGGTCCTGGACTGGTGATGTAAGAAGCATTCTAAATGGTTTAAGCTGCTGTACACAGTGGATCCATAATATGAATACCGTACTTACAGACTATGCCATGAGAACTTGTGACAGGACATGTTTTCAAGCCATTTACTTCAGTGACTAAATCCAGTTTTAGGAACATCTATTGGCAGTTAATTCTGTTGCTAGCTTAATTTTCATCATGCTATTCCTCTTTCAAATAGTATTTGTAGGATGGCTAACTAGAGCAAACTCATCTAAAATGTTTTAGGAATACAGGCTGGAGCCAGGTCATCTACTAAATGGTGAAGGGTAAGAAGCAGAGGATGCATGCAGGTAACTCTGGGGTGAAAAGAGCTGTGTTGGAGACATGATACATAAGCTCCCCTGTGAATTTCTAGCCTCCAGATGTATGCTTTGGTATACAGCTCATACTAATTTTGGACACATGCTGATCATATGGGGCTAGATTGTAGCATCTAGCCACATTCTTGTGTGTATATATGTGATCCCCCTCCTGTCCCCAGGAGAGACTGTGGCTTAGGAGTGTGCTCTCGTCTTCCTGGCTGACTAGCTCTTTGGCACAGCGTAGAGGAGGAGAGGCTCTGGATAAACTTTCTGAGGTGTGATTTGTCCTCCTGGGGACACATGCTGCTTTGAACACAGGGTCAGTAACTGTCTTTAAGCAGGATATGCTGGAAGAGGAAAGGTCTTTAAACCCCTTTCCACACCTTCATTATGCTGTATATTTTCCCCTAGCTATCTTATCTGCACCTAAAGTCAAACTGTGGGATTGCATGTGCAGTCAGCATTACTCTACAACACAGCCAAAAGCAGCTGAACTGGCCTAGACATCTGAGTGTTGGCTTTTTCTCCTACTCCTTGATCCATCCTTGAATATTTTTAACTTCCACTTGCTACTTTTAGCCAAATCTTCTCTAAAACAATTGTTGAAGTCACACTTTAGATCATACAATGGGTGATGCTGTGGGAGTGAAGTGACTCCAACACCCCAGCCAGCTCATCATCTCATTTCACAGACTTAAGCCCTTCTGTCCTGCAGCCCAAATCCTTCTACCTTGCTACAGATCCCATTATGTTGGTAACTGTGTGGAATATGTTGGCACTAAGTGGTTGTTATAAAGATCATTTCTATACAAGGGACACCTTCTTCTGGTATTTGCAAATTCTGAAACATGGCTTTCAATCATCCATAAATCTATGAATGCTGGGGGGCGGGGTGAGGGGAGGAAAAGACATCAAAATTTATTTCTTAATCTAAAATGTCCAGTTTCATAAACTCATGATGAGAGGTGGTAGAAATTGGAGAAGATTATAAGCTCTTTGAGGCTTTTGTTTGTTTGTTGTGAGTTTGTATTGCCTCTAACACAATGGAGTCTTGGTCCCAGATAGAAGCTTCTAGGTGCTGCTGCAATAGAAATATTAAATAATTCTAGACACAAATATCATGTTTAATGCAGGACTAGATTTGGAGTCAGTCTTCAGGACCCTGCAAGGGTAGAAGAGGGAATGAAAACATGTTATACTCCCACCCAGAATGCCTTGATCTTGTGTCCAGGCTGCAGGAATAAGCAGGACTCTGTGTTGGGTAAGGAAAGGGTGGATCCTTTCTCTGTTTGCTGGCCAGCACAGCTTATGGTGTTCGGGAAATAGTTATTTGGGCCCAGATCCACAGAAGGACATAGGCATTGAGATACTCAGCATTGCAATATCTAACTTATTAGGGGCCTAGAAAATCATTGGAACATCACTGATCCACAAAACCTGAGTTTGATTGAACAGGAGTGCTGGAGCATCTCTCTTTAATTATTTACCTAAAGTGGAACAGCTTCAACAGGAGAGACTAAAGGTAGAGATAGCTCAGTGGATGGAGCACATTTTTGAGAGGTGGGAGAGCCCTGTTCAAATTCTTTCCCCCCTTCCAATAGAGGTGAGGAATTCAAATTGGGTCTTACACATGCCAGGTGAGTGTTCTAACTACTGGGCTAGAAGTTATAAGGTGGGCAGCAGCAGATGCACTCACCACTTGTAAGTGGCCTTTGAGAATGCCTCCTGGATTAGGCACCACACGCGAGTTAGGTGGCCAAATGCCTATCTTCCCCTCATTTGTGGATCACTCTGGGGCTTAGTGGGAGTTTTATGGGTTGCAGTGGAACCTACAACTGAGATTTAGGTGCCTAAACCCCAGACTTAGGTGCCTAAATCCCAAACCCAGGCACCTATGTACCTCTGTGATTTGGGGCCTTACTGCTGGTATAGGACAAGAGTAAGGATGATAGTATAAGACAGTAGTGTGAAATCCTGGATCCACTGGCATTTCATCACTGAATTAAAGGTAAAATCGTGGCCCCATAAATTCCTACTCCCTGTGGAGTGAACTCAGGTGAGAAGGAATTATGGGTTTCTGAATATCTTGGGATGTTCCTGTGGATGCATAAATGTCACCTTCCCCTATGGACTGTGTTCTTGTAACAGAATCTAGCCCAGAATGATATTTAAGATGTTATATCACGTTAATGGATTTCATATTATTTGTAGAAAGCAGAGTAAATTTTAAAAAGGGTCTGCTTGCTCATCCTTCTTTACATTCCTGTCTTACTGTAATCCTTTTTTTCTGCCTGTTTCCTAGATCATCTTATAGCTAAGTGAAAAAGAAGAAAATATCAAGTTTCTCAGCTCAGTTCCTGTTCCTGCATTTTGGTGCAACACAGCTACCCTGAGTGTGATACACTACAGACAAACCAAGCAGGAAGGACACCCGTTATATCAAAAGGGAAGTTGAAAGCCTTGAATGTCAAATAATAGAAAATTGTCTTTATTTTAATCATTTTCTAACTGAAGAGTGAGAATAATTTCAACATACGTTTTCTAAAAAGTTTCACTGTTCCAATTAGACCTCTTTGGGAAGTGCTAATTATTATCCTTTAAAGGAGGGAGAAAAGGTCTCTCATATTTTCATCACTAACCTTGATTAGTCCTTAAGATAAAATAACTGTTAAAGAAATGTCTTAGACTTTGGTTTCATACAAAATTCATTCTACTCCTAATTGGTAGTCTTTAATAATTTATAAGTATTTGCTATTTTTAGTGTCTTTTTATTCTAATTTTTATTGACAAGAGCCAGGGATCAGAGTCTGAAGGTAGGCTCCCCTCATCAGTCCGAGGACCAGAATTTTTTCCCCCTTTGCCGGAGCTGCCCTCGTCCTTTGTATAGAAGGCTTAAACATTAAGCCACCTTCTAGGGAAGTATAATTCCCTGGAAATACTGAGTAATAGGCACCTCTTTACTGGGATAACTCATCTGCCTAAAGTCAAGAGTGTCTCCTTCATCAGGGGGCATATTAATTAATGGACAGATTCTGAAACCCCTTGCTTGCAGCATGAATAAACCACTCACTGATGTGAGTATGGGGTTCAGAGCCTGGCTCAAAGAAGCAAATTCTACCCTGATTTAACCCTGTGAAATTCCTTTGAAGTTGGAATGGAAATGCATGGAATATAAGTCAGGGAAGAAAGGCCCTGATACTGCAAGCAGCTGTGTAGGGGTGGACCTCTGTGCTTGTGTGGAATCCCATTGACATCACTGGGGATCCACAAAGGCACTGGGGCTGCCTGTTCTGAGCAGTTTGCAGGAGTGTGATCTTCTTGCACACTTCCAAATCTGTTTTCTATATATCAATATTATTGCAAATGAATTGGGGCATTTTTGACACATCCTTTTGCAAGGAAAAAACAGAATTCTTCGTCATTTGAATGACAAATGTGTTTGTGAAACTTGGGGATTCATGCTGAGCCCTGAATGTGCCAGCACTGGGGAGAATTGGGACTGTGTGTGAGTCTACGCACACCCCTAACTTCTGTCATCATGATACAAAGATGTGGTTGTGGTAGAATTTCTTAATGCTTTTAAAGAGTAGTCAGTAAAATACAAAAAACAAACAAACAAAAATCCATTGTATGCAATGAAAGCTCTCTAAAGAAAACCAGCCAAATTAATCCATATGTACTTTCTTTGCTATTTAATTTAGGCAACATCACATCACATCAATAACAATAACAAGATTTCAGCCATACATGGCCTTAAACATTGACAGTTTTGTGATATTGCCTACATTAAATAGCGAAGTCAGTAAACTTTGATTAGTCCAGCTGATTTTATTAAAAGGAGGTGTTTGTGTGTGTGGCTGTCCATCTGTCCTATATTGGTATGATTTGTTTTTGTTCATTTGTTTCCAAAATACTTCCTATATTCTTTTCCAAAGAGTCTGCTTGCTTTTCCTTAGTCTCCTTGTCACGAGTAGATATCCTCATCAAGCGTTATAAATGTGAGATTGCCTCATTTCTTTCCATTTGTTTAGACTTAATGGTTATTTGCAGAGAGCACACAGACATTAATGTCTTTCCAAGATGTATACTTTCTATTAGAATAACTTCAAAGGGGGGAATTGAGAAATATGTACATAAGATATTGAACACCTTTAATCTCTTGGTCACCAGATGAACTCCAGCTTAGTACAGTTGTGAATGAATATTATTTCTATCAGTGGCCAACAAGCCAAAAGGGGCTGTGTGAGTTCAGTTTCTAATGGACAGGTGCAATTTACTTGACAATGTATGTTTTGTCTACAGTCTCAAAAGAGAAGCTAAAGACAGAACGGGCATCTTTTCACTTCAGAGGTGCAATTCAGGATTTATGTACACTGGCAGGTCAGCATGGGTAAGCTTATGCTGCTGTTCTAACTATCCATAAGTAAAATTACAGTCTCAGGATTTTCAACACAGTTCACAACTGTAAAGTTTCCTGTATAAATTTGTATACATATTATATTTTTCCCATTAGTGAATATTTCATTAATGCATAAATTGTAATGAACCAGGTTAAAGATGTGGAGAGTTTGCTTCCGTAAAATGTTTAAAACAAATGAGAGAAGAAGGGTGATCTTGTAGTTACAGTACTGGGTTTGAAGAGAACTGGATTTCATTTCCTAACAGGGAATTTGAGTGATTTTTGGGAAAGTCACTTATCTCTCCATACCTCGTTTCTCCATCTTAAAAATCAAGTAGATGTATCCCATGTATGTGTGTGCATGCCCACCATATTGGAATCAAAGACATTTGCCTAGTGGTACTCATAGGGGGTGGGAGTAGGGTTAGAGTGGTGCTCACGTCTCGTGGCCCATCCCTCCCTCAATTTCTTCTCACTGTCTGTGGCTGGAGTTGTAGCTCTGTGTGGTCTTAACCTCACAACTTCTCAATTAGTTTTATTTAGTTTTTTCCCTTGTTGTATGCAGTTGGTAGTACCTTAGTGTTAGTTATAATAGTGTTAGTTGTAGTAGCTTGTTTCCTTGTGATGCCCTCAGTGGGGTTTAAACATTGTCCTTCATGTGGGGGAGCGATCCCCAACAGCAATCCCCTGTCTCTGAGGCCCCCATCTGTGTCTCAGGGAGGCCCACGTCAAAGAGCATTGTGTGACCTGCAGATCATTTAAGAAATGGATTTAAGTGGCTTGGGACCTTCAGCTGAAGCAGCACCTCTTTGAGTAAGCCTTGCAGCCTGCTTTGCTCTAGGGACCTCATCAATTCAGAGATAATCCTTGGGTTCTAAGAGTGCTGCTATTTCACATTCCAGAGAAGGTGCCTCTGCAAAGAAATGGAGGAGGCATTCCCAGTTGACTATGCCAAGGGAAAGGTTGCATAAGACCAATCAAAACTGCTCCAGATCTCGGGGTGACTTCTGCTTTCCCCAGGAAAAACATGGTCTGGCATGGAGTTAGTGGCAGCACATGGGATGATGCAGGTACCTTTAACCATTCCCTTGTACCGAGTAGGGAGGTTAGAAACTCTGTATTATTGACTCCAGTTCTGGCCTCTGGGCACCAATGAGGGAGATACCAGTGCCAACTGTTTCTATGTCAGCGGCATACTGGGCAGCTACACACTTCTTCTTTGTCTTGATCCTGGCCTCTCCTTTGGTACAGGACTTTGCCTAAGCTGCATCATATATAGCCCTGGCAATTGAACAAGCTGCTGAATCCTTGGATGTGTTGGGATGGCACCCTAATATTCCACTTCCACACATTATGGAAGCAGGTCCGGTACTGATATTGGTATGGGAGACCTAGGACTGGGAATTTCCTTGGCACTGTACAGTCTGCATCACAAATGCTTCCATGATGGCTGATGGCTTTCACCATCCTTGATGTTGGTACTGTCAGACATTCCAGCACTGCTTTTGACTTTAGGACTGACACCACTTTTGGCACCAGCATGCTTGGTACCGACAGTACTGCTTCCCTCGGCAGCACTGCTTCTTGGTTCATTCTGTTCTGCTCTTCAGGGCTCCCGTCTGATGATTTTCACTTCAGCTTGCAATTGGCTCTCCTCTGCACCTTTCCTCTGATCCTGCCATCATCAAACTCAAGGCAGATGATCGGGCCAAGCTCACTCTCATTGTCCCAGCATGCCTGAGTCAGTGCTGGTTCTCCAACCTTCTCATATTGTCTCTTCAGCCTCCCATTCCGCTTCCTCCCCATCTTGATTTATTCACTCAGAACCAAGGCTTCACTTTGCATCATGTGCTCAGCTCCCTGCACCTCATGGTGTGGCTTCTGCATGGCTGAAGGAAGAGATAGAACAATGTTCAATGGCTCCCAATAAGTCTTCCTGTACAGAAAAAAATCCTCCACAAGGATGACCTATTCAGCAAAACAGAAGTGATTTTGGTGTGGTCATTAGCTGCGGAATCCAACCAATGCTGGCCTTTATCCAGGATATTTTGGAATATCTGCTGCACCTTCAGTAATTGGGACTTGCATTTAGTTCACTGAAAGTGTATCTGGCAGCAATATTGGCATTTTATCCCCCACATTCAGGGAACATTGATCTTCTCCATGCTATGGTATCAAGATTCTTAAAAGGGATCTTTCATCTACATCCCCTGGCTTTGGTAGAGCAGTTCTGCAGTCGTTGTACAGGTAGACTCTGAACCCCACCTCCAAGGGGGTACTGCTAAGTGAAATACATGACTGACTGCAACTACCTGAAGAAGAAGCAGTTATTTAGTGTGACTGTGGTTCTTTGAGATGTGATGCAGATATGTATTCCATGATCCACCCTCTGTTCCTTCTGCATTGAAGTCTTGTTTCTGGGCATTTGTGCAAAGGAATGGAGGGAGGATCGAGGTGGTGCTGCCTCATGTATCTAGGGGAGGGGCAACGGCCACAAGGTGCAAGTGCTGCCTCTGTACTGGTATTGCTAGGTACATTCTCTTGCTCCAGTGCGCTGGGCACACACACAAGTAAGTGGAACACACATGTAGATCACATATTGAAGAACCAGTTACAGTAAGTAACTGTTTCTTCTCCAATCCTTCCTTGTCAAGTTTAAAAGGTCTTTGGGACAAGGATTCTCTTGATATATGTTTGTACAGTACCTTGTACCAGTATTAGTTAGGGTCCTACAGCTGCAAATGGAACACAAATAAAAGTAGTAAATTAAAAAACAAACAAACTTGCAGTGGATAGAATCCAAAAAGGATTGTGTTAATACTATTTGAAAATGGAGATGTTCTGCAGAAAATTAATGTGCTATAGAATTGACTTCAGTTTTTCCATTTCCCTTAATTTTTGTGAATGTCAGACATATCAAAACTTCTTTGTTCAAGAGTTGCTAAAATGACAGGGTGCAAAATGCATTTACAAACAAAAGATTTTAGATACTAACTTATGTGCCTGCAAATTAACATATAAAATTCAACACATTTAATTTCTCCTCAATTCAGGAAATTCCAAGTGAGAAAAAAAAATACAGTTTAATGTCCCTATAGAGCCAGGATGCCTCCATTATGATAATTTTTTTTGAAAGGTTACTGCAAAGGAATTTCCATATTTCATTTAACAACCTTCTCTTCAAACTTAGTTTAACCAATTTCTAATTTATCTGCACTTTTACAGCTTCCCAGTATAGTAAATTATATTTCAAGATTCAAAACTGATAAATAAAATATGTCTTTCTAGAGGAATTAGAGAAGGTAAAAAGATGTTAAGAAAAATTAAATCAATTAACTATTGCATTTGTGTGAGAGGTATATAGCTATACAACGAAAGTAGTCACTGATAAATGAATGCATAATCTAGAGTTCAATGCTAAAATTGCCTTGTCTGCAGCTCTCAGAGGTTTTTTCTACTCTAATGGTTTCTGTGTCCATGACAAGTACATGTGTCCTGGGGAGTTACAGATGGAGAGAGCATCTCAAAGCTAATCTGTACCCACACCTCTGAGACCGTTGAATATTAAAACCAGGACCTTAAATGGACCCAGAGGTCAAAAGCAAAACAGCAGATGGTAAAGAATGCTGTTGTCATTAGCTGAAGTTACCGTGTGGTGGTACCTAAAAAGAGTCACAGATTCTCATTTTTATCTACCTTCCTAGATCTGGACATTCTGAAATAGTTTTCCTGTTGTCCCTTCTTGCCCCTCTACATCCATTGGATAGTCAGGCACAATCTGACCCATTATAGGTAATATGGCAAGTAGCGAAGTAACCCTATTTCAGGCAAAATTGGCAACTTTAAGAGTGACCACTATATCTGATCATGGAGTAGAAACAACCTTGACTATAATTAAGGGGGCATGCACATACAATGCCATTATATTCAACATGATCTTCTCCAGTGATATGTCTGACATTCACAAAAATTAAGGGAAATTCTTTAATGTTCTCTGTATTGGAAGAACATGCTTGGCTTGATTTCTGGTTTAAGTTTGTAGTACAGGCAATGGAAGAAGAGGGAATTCAGACTCTGACAATGAAAAGAGAGTGGTGTGAACTTGCAAAACCTGCTTTATTTATGTGATCATATATGAGCATACTGTACTGCAAAAAAAGCCTGTCAAAGGAACTGGTGGCTTATGAATTTGCAGTAAAGAGAATTGGAGAAGTTATTTGCTGCAGTAATATCTTTTCTGCTCGCATTAGTAAAGTCTCTAGTAATCCCATTTTGCTTTCATGACTAAGTAGAGAGTTCATATTACCAGCTGCATTTATGATTCACATTTCTTTTTAAATTTTCAATTTCATCAACATTAATGCAGTAAAAAGAAAATAGACAAACTAGAGACAGAGAGTGTGTCTGTCTGCAGTGGTGGCGATAAGCCCACCCACAAAGGAAGAAAAAGTTTATTGCTTTCTTTGAATGTTTGTTTTCATTAACTCTCAAAATTACACTTTAAAGTTCATGTTACCAAATGAAATGATGTTCCTTAACAGAGAAAGTACAAGAGACAGAAGAATCTGTGAGTGAAAGATAGAGATTCTATCCCTGATTATGGTCCCTATGTCTTTCTCCCAATTAAAAACACTTAGGAAGAAATACAGTTTTTGCACAACTCCTCAGGTCGATAGTATAGGTTTATTTTCCCTTATGCACCATCAGATCAACATGCAAATGATACAGTTGGTGTTAGGGGCAACGCCTGTTAAAGTTTTGAACTGGAAAGAGAAAGAAGTGTCTCTCTACAAACAGCTAAAATTGGTTGAAAGACTAATTCCTAATATATTATTGTCATTAGAAATATGTTCACTTTTAAATACATGAGATGGTACTTGGCCCTGTTATTTCAGGATTTATGTGTAACTCCAATACATAGTAGTTGTTAATCAGTATAAACAGAGAAGTGATAAACTATAGTTATCTCATTTAATGTATGTAAAATAAGCATTTTCATTCAATCATATATATGGAAAGAATTTATTTGGCCCCTCTACAATATGCATCAAATTGATAAAGCATAATAAAGAGAATTTTCAGAGAGGTAAAGAATTCATGTCTCATTTGACACTAGCAACAGAAAAAGGTGAAGCATAGAAAATGTACAGTGTTTTTTATGCCAAATTTTGCATCCTTATGTTGAGTTTGTAAAGGTCAAATAACATCTGGAAATATTTGTAGAAATCATGGTTATTAGCTAAAAGTCCAAAAGAAAAAAAATTTAGTATATAATTTTTCTGTTGCTTTGGATGATTTCAGGATTATACTAACATACTCTTATTTATGTTAGTCTCAACTTAAAATAAAATAAAATAACATATAGAGAAGGGGACCAGACCTGTAAAGGTATTTAGGAGCTCAAAGATGAAGATGGGTAACTAGTGGAATATTCAAAAGTGCATATATGCCTAACTCCAATCAAATGAATGAGCTTTAGGCACCTTGGCACATCTGAAAATCACCACTCTGCACTTTAAGCAGGGAGGGGTTTGTCTGGCTGGCCAGGAGAAGAAGGCAATGCTTTCTGGCTTGGGGGGAGGAAGGAAGATGTAAAACTGCTGGAAGAGCAGTTGGCATAGTGGATGATTCACCCAGGGCTGGCTCCAGGTTTTATGCCACCCCAAGCAGCGATGGAGGGGGAAAAAAAAAAGCCGATTGGTGATACTTCGGTGGCAGCTCAATTGTGCAGCTCCATTCTTCGGCTGCAGTTCAGCGGCGGGTCTTTCACTCCCTCTCTTTTTGGCAGCACTTTGGCAGCAGCTCAAAGAGGAAGAGAGGGACCCGCGGCCAAATTCTCGCCGAAAACCAGAATGTGCTGCCTCGATAGCGGACAGAGTGCCACCCCTTTGTTTTGGCCACCCAAGCACCTGCTTCCTTAGCTGGTGCCTGGAGCCGGCCCTGGACTCACCACCTAGGAATGAAGGCTTTAAAAAGGTCAGCCTGGGCCTGGCCACTCTCCTCATCACTCGAACAGGCTGGGCAGCAGGCACAGAGGCTCCTGTGCATGGCTTACTGCAGGACCACATGAAAGCTAGCATGTGAAGCAGCATGGCTCCAGGGGCACAGAGAAGGGTGAGCTCGAGAAAACAGGCTGGTTACCCCCCGGCCCAGAGACAGGGAAGGGCAGGCAGAGGCAAACTACACAGAAAGGGGACAGTGGAAAGAAGAGGAACTAGCATCCCTCTGCCCCAGATACTTCCACCCACAGACAGGCTGGATGCTGCAATTGGGGAGGGTGAATTTGCAGGCGATGCTAGTCAGCTTCTGAAACAATCAATGTGCATAAGGGGGTGGGGGTGGAAGGGGAAGGGGAAGGGGAGAAGGAGGCAAGGAAATGTAATTGTTTCATGTACTAGCCGTGCTGCAAGTGGATGTGTGAGACTGCAGTTCTTTCTGGCTGTGAGCAGATTGCTGCTCAGGTGCCTGTACCTTTGCTTAAAAGGGGACAAGCAGACGCAGTGCAGGGCAGTTCCAGTGGAGCCCAAGGGCAGGAAAGGGACCCAAGGCAGACAGTATTGCAGCAGGGGTAGGGGGGCTCACAAGTATGGGGGCTGCAAATGCCCAGTGTGGTTTGTTTAATAACCCAAGGCATAACCCAGGGCAGCCTGATGAAGGGAAATGGCCAAAGGGAAACATCCATGCATGCAGGTGGGCAGGCTGTGTGCATTAATGGGGTAGTCAGCAGAGCTGTGCAGCAAATCATCAGTAAAATGGTTTCTGAGGTTTTCTCCACAGCATCACAGTGCTTCCAAAGAGCACAAGGTCACCCATAACCAGAATGTTCTCTTCCACGGAAGGCAAGGGATAGCAGTAATGCTGATCCCAGGGGTGAGTGTGATCTGAACTGCACAGAGGTTGGGGAGCATGGGTGGCAGAGGTGGTGTCTGGTCATGCTCAACCAGTTACTCAGTGACTTCACCTTAGGAGGTCAGGAGTCAACCTATTGGGGAAGTAAATACTCTGGGCCCAGCACTGGGAGGTCCAGAAGCTGCACCTTCAGTGGGGTCACTGATGATATGACACATGTGCTGCAAGCTAATTTGCATTTACTACAGCAGCTTCAGGCAGCTAGGTGTGCTGGGTCTGCACGGGGTCACAGGGAAGGCCCAGCATGGATAATGATATAGCAGACACCTTGTCTCATTTCCAGTTTGACAGATTTCATGAGCTTGCAACAGAGGCTAACAGTGAACCTGAGCTCTCTGAAACCTTGGAATGTAATGTGATCAGCGGAATGGAGGTTTTGGCTCCAGCCTACAAGTTGTTTATTTCATTTTCTTTTCAGGAGTCTTGTCAATTCAAGAATTCAGAGAAGGGGTTGCCTATGCGGCCCGCCATGGAGAGCAATTCTTGCAGTACTGGGTCAAGGACAATGCAGTTACTGGTGCCCCTTAATGATCACACATGGGACAATGGGTCCTTTATCCCTAGTAGGGCTGCTAGGAAAAAGGCCATTTAGAGATGTCAGGGCACCAGGATAGGTGTGGGGAGAAGGCATCCAAGCTAATGGCTGGTGCCTCCTTGTGGTGGATGTTCAGTGCAGGTGCTCCATAAATTAAGTCACAAAAGAACAGAAAATGGCTTGGAAAAGGAATTAAAGAGAGGTGCTTGGTAATTGAGCAAGCTGGGGGCAGTTGAGGACTCCTATGATTTGTACAGCAGGGAGCCAACCCCCGTATCATTATAGTCCACCTTAACCCCTCCTACAAGAGGGGTGGTCGGTAAGGTCCCTGCAAGAGAATTTCTGGAGGGACCTGGATGAAAAAGGAGGGGAGATGGAACTGTGGAAGCCCCCCTCTCAGAATTGGCAAGTTACCAGCAGTGAATCTGCTGGAGGGACATACATTTTGCACCTGCACTGCACACGTTTTATCCACCGAGTTAGTCCCAGACATCTGACTAATAATAAAGTTGTGGCCTGACTGAACCCATATCTAATGTCTCCTGTCATTCTTTCGGTATAGCCAGACAATCCTGATACACGTGTATTTGCATCTTCAGGATCCATTTAAATAATTTTAACAATCTGGCCCAAGAAAGGGAAGAGTATAAGCCAATTACTAGCTACGATCATGATGAAGCTGTCCTTTACTATGAAGTGTGACAAAGTCAGACTTGACAGCTGTAAAAGAGTGGTGGAAGAAGGACATGTCAGGTGTAGAGTGGTGAAAACTCTTTTCCCTATGAACTGAAAAGAGGTTATCTCAGGTTAATAAGACACCTGAGTCCAATTAAGAGCTTCCAGTAACCTTTAAAAAAGCCCCCTCAGAAAGAGAGAGTGGGAGGCAAGAGGGATGAGGAACAAGCTGCAACAGGTTAGGACAGCAGGGACAAAAGATTTCTCCTAGATAGAAGGCGGTTCACATCCTTATAGGGGAAATAATCAAGTGAACTTATGTTTGGGGAAGGACTGGCAGCCAGAAACCAGTGTAAGAAGGTAACACTCAAGGGAGGAGGTAAGGAAGTGTATTTCTTTGATGTTGTGAGTTTATTTTTCCTTAAGAGAAGTAGTCGGGGCTACCCTGAGGGCCACCTTGTAAATATTGAAAAAGTAAAGTGAAGAACTAAAAACTTTCAGAGTAGGACTGATTTACTCCAGGCCCCCAGCATCAGAGAGAGAACTTCTCAGGCTGACCAGATGAAGGAGGTGCCTTGCCACAATACTGAAGCCCAGTTAAGTACATCATGAAGTTTTTATACCTTCCTTGATGCCTTCATCAGTGGCCACTGCTGGAGTAGGGGTTTACACCTGTGTAATTTGCACATTCAAATATCCAATTGACTTCTCTGGAAGTTTTAGATGCATGAAGAATTCAGAACTAGGCCTCAAAAGGGCACTTACTGTTTTGTAGTGAGGCAATTCTTATTTTCTTGCATATTATTGTTCTTCATTTCCTTCTTAGTACATCTCATTGTCTATTCTGATCATTGTAACAAACTACAATGAGTTGTCACTGATGATGCCTAGACCTTTTTCTTGAGTTTTGAGTAAATGTAGAATCTGAACCTAAAATGGCAAATGAGTCAACTGATTGCACACAATATTCCAGTATTAAAAAGTGTATTAAGTAAGACTTTTTATGAAAGCCTGTAACACTTGTGGTGATTGTGAAATGTACGCATTAGCGCTATCTGAGAATTATGGATGCTCACTGATATGCTTCAAAGTTTGCGACCAAACACAGGGAAAAATAGATTTTCTCCTAGACAGGAGGTATTTAGCTGTCTCCAATGTAAATTAAGAATTATGGAAGCCTCATTTACATGCCCATCAGCTAGGGGATGGAAAGTTAACAAGAAGGGAAGAATTGCCTTTCTTCCTCTTCAAACAGAATCGATGAACTTTCAGAATGTAAGCAAAAACAGAAAACCATTTTGGTATCTATGACTGGCCACATCCAAAAGACCAGAGCTCTTGTACCTCTGATAAAACTGAATCTTTCAGCCAAGGTGGTTGAAGTCTCTGGGAACTGATTATAGATGAAAAATGTGCTTAGGCAAGGACTGAAACTTGCTGAAGTTCAGTTTTAGTCTTAGAATAATATTTTTCCTTTTGTTTGTTACTCCTTATACTTGTTATCACTTACGAGAATGACTTTTGTTTAATTAATTTCTTCGGTGCACTGATTGAAGGGAAGGGTGTATTAGCCCCAGTTAAGCAAACAGGCTGCAATGTACTGTATTGTCTGCTTAAAAGAGCAACAAATTCACTTATATGAATGTTCAGAAAGGGGGCTGGATGCTGCTGGGAGACATCTCTGGGGAACTCAGGAGTTGGGGTTCACTGTCAGTTACCTGCCAGGCAAGGCTTGGACTGGCAGAGTCCAAGGCAGGCTAGCTTATGTTCCAGGGAGTTGTCACATAGTTTAGCAGTAGCAAAACTTGACTAACTTAAATAAGAGAGAGAACAAAATAAACATCATCTGAAACTGGTAAATAAAAATATATCTATAATATTCAGTATTTAACTGAATATTAACTTTATGTCCAGATGAATATTAATAGCATTTATTCAATCAGAATTGGTGGTGAGATGTTGGATGTTTGCAGTTTACACCAGAGATTCTTCATCTTCTTTCCCAAACATAATGTACATCTCTACAAAAAGTACAGTGGATATTAACTGAGGTATACTCCTGGGACTTCTAAATATGTCTAAACACTATGAGTGAAATGCTGACTTCACTGAAGTCAATAATAAAACTCCCATTGTCTTCAGTGAAGTCAACATTTAATTCCAAGAATATATTTGTACTTCAGTAGAAAAGATTGTATACACTTCAAGTTATTTGTTCATTCATTCATGTGTGCATAGGAGCTTGCATGCAAGAGACACTTCATCATTGGGTACATACTCATCCAGTTATAGAGCTTGGCATAAATTTCCCGTGCTGTTACAATTACAAAAATTTGGGGAGTGAGAGTAAATTAGACACGCAAATACATGCACATATTTGCATGATCATTTCCACAATGGACCTTTTGAAAGTCAGGCCCACAAGCTTGGGTCAAAAACCAGGTCAACAACATGCTGAAAAAGAAAGAAAATAGAACAGTGAATCTTGCTTTTACTGGTAGGAGTCAAGCTTGAAGAAAAGAGAGCAGTGTCGTGTACTTTAAAAAGGAGCAGTGGGCATCTGAGATGAGTATGTGTTCCAAATGACAGTATGTGTAGTGGCCAATTGATGACGGCCAGTAGAACAAACAGAATATGTATATAGATATGCATACACATCTACACAATTTAATATTTAGAGAGAGAGAGAGAGAGAGAATTTCAATTAAACCATGTTTTCAACCCTCGCATATTGCACTTGCTAGAACATTTGAGTGCTCTAGCTTAAGTACCCACTGCATGCATAAGAGCAAATTTTGATTTCAAATATTCAACTATTTCCCATAGTCTAACTGCAAATTGCACATTAAAATGCAGTATTCTAAAATAATTATTTGTACTGTGTTGCTTAGTGGCATATGTATCACTAAGAAGAGAACTGTGTGACAGGTAATTTAATAGCACAACACAAATTCCAAATAATTGCAAAAATATATATATTCAGGAGCTATTCAGGGAGGACAAACCATTACTTGACAAAAATAACTGGGGTAAAAAGTTAACAAATCAGAGAATTGTGTACTCTTCTTACAAACAGAAAAGGCTGTGAAGTTCAATGAATAGATTACTTTTTATGACTTATTTACTCAGCCTTACCATCCCTATCCACAACCCCTTCTGGTGCATAGGCATAGGTTAAATAATCTAGCCCTACTTTAGCACTACAAGGACTAGGTAAGAAGCCTACCCTACTATTCCTTGGGGATCAGGGTGACGCGAGGTGGCAGAGTTAAAAGAAATTTCCCATGCTCTTTCACTTTTGCAGCATCACAGTACAGGACAGGATATGTCCCTTATTATGGAAACATAGCTTTTTTTCTTTCAATTTGGTGACCCTATTACAATTCAATCCATAACAAAGTTCACAGTCAGAAGACCATAACAGGTACACTATGCATATGACTGCAGAAGCATAGACCTTGTATGGGACACTGTTCATATTAATATGTGATTAAATTTGAAAATCTATGTGTTTTTTGTTATGTGCACAAAGCAGTGAACTACAGTTGTACATTGTCTTTAATGCTCTGTCTATGCCCCCTTTCCTCATGACACAACACTCAGTCTTCATTATATTTAGAGTCTGTACGATAAAACTTGTCCCTCACTACAGCCAAGCAGTGTATCGCTACAGCACATTAATTGCAAACTACTGTTCTAGTGCCTATATTCTCAGCAGCAAGTGAGAGTATGGAATGACTTTCTATATTTTGCTGAATTATAAAAAAGGTGATTGAAACATGTTCATTTGTCTGATTGCATTCTGTCTGTTCTCCAGCGAATGTTTCAAGTGATAGATGCAGAGGTTGTTACAATGCCATGGGTCATGAAAACACTATATTTACCACTGTATTACTACCATGCTTCTTCATTTTCTGTTTCAAGGAAACAAACTATTGCAGATGAAAGATATTTTTATTCCAATTACATTTCCCTATATGATTACTTAATTTAGATAATCAACAGCTTTATAAATGGTAATAGAAATAACCAAAATGATTATGTATTATGACAGTTTTTTAAATGAAGTTACAAATGCATATCCAAATAAATAGAAAACTATGCATGCTAAACATTTTAAGCATCTAATATATATATACCTAGTAGCAATTACTGTGTATCAGAGATTAGTTAGCACTAGTTATGAAAGAACCTTAAAGGGGCTGGAGTTTGTGCATGGTTCAGATGCTTATCTGGGGTCTGGTCTTCAATGGTTGTTTGATCAAGGCCTTATGCTTATTTAGACTACTCAAACTCCTTGGTTAAAATGATGGCTTTGTAATGATTGGTTTCACCCCTATTCACAATCTCTCTACATAGCAGTCAAAATAACTGCAGCCCTTCATGGGGGAGCAGGGTATTTGTGGTACAGACTCATTAACAATGAGTCATGTTCTTTTTGTGGATGAATCCTATTAGACTAATATGGAAATCTGAGAGAAGAAAATCACTCATGAGATTTCTAGCAATTCTGCTTCAGTTCCCAGAGAGAAATACCATAAGAAGACACTTTGTTGCAATATTGTGTCACATAGAATTCTGGCCACAAAAACAATCCAGAAGTGCAAAGGTGCAAGGAATGAAGAGAAGAGCAAAATAATTTCAAAATCTTAAATTAATGCAGGGTAAATTAGAGTTCAGTTCTTGAACTGGTCACAAATTTAATAGTTTATAAAGCCAGAAGGCTTTATCCAATCTAGTTACCAATGTGATCATCCAGCCTGACTGCTTTCAAAACACAGGAATTAATTCAAGGAAGTCCTATTGTCTAATTGAACTACATCAAAACATCCAATCTTAATTTAAAAAATTCCCCCAATGGAGAATCTACCACAACTCTTGACAAACTATTCCACTGGTGAATTACCTTCACTGTTTAAAAACATGCAACTTATTTCTAAGGTTAAAACCTATCCAGCTTCAACTTTCAGCTCTTAACTGCTGTTATACTTAAATAAGCTAGATTGAAGAGCTGTCTGTTCCTATTGTAACTTTTTACAGACTGTGATCAAGTTATACCTTAACAGTCTCTTTGATAAGCTAATTAGATTGAGCTCCTTGGGTCTTTCACTATGAGGCATGATTTCCAATCCTTTAATCATTCTCGTAGCTGTTCTCTGAAACCTGTCCAATTTTTCAACATCCTTCAAATGTGGACACCAGAACTGCACATAGCATTCCAGGAGCAGTCATAGAAACATAGAATATCAGGGTTGGAAGAGACCTCAGAAAGTCATCTAGTCCAACCCCCTGCTCAAAACAGGCCTAATCCCCAGACAGATTTTTGCCCCAAATCCCTAAATGGCCCCCTCAAGGATTAAACTCTCAACTCTGGGTTTAGCAGGCCAATGCTCAAACCACTGAGCTATCCCCCCCCCGCCCCCCAAAAGGTCATTGAGTCTAGCCCTCTGCCTTCACTAGCAGAACTGAGTACTAATTTTGCCCCAGATCCCTAAGTGCCCTCTTCAAGGATTGAACTCACAGCCCTAGTTTTAACAGTCTAATTTAACTCTCCAGTCTTGGAGAGAGACAGACTTGGCTGCCGAATAGTGAAAAGAGTACCTTGGACGGTGCAGTGCTGGGGAAAGGCAGGAGGAGCTGGGGAAGCAGCCAGGGAAAGAAAAGCAGCAGGCAGAGGCCTTGCTTTCAGTGCTGGAGGAGGTACTAGGGCTGTGGAGAAGCAGCCAGGGAAAGAAAAGGTAGCAAGTCCAACCCCCTTGCTGATCATGAGTGGCCACTTTAGACTAACAGTTTGCCCTTGAGGAACAGGGCTAGATTAAGATTGGCAGTGGGTCACTAAGGCGAGGTGTGTTTATGGGATAGGGGTTCCCCAGGGAGGGGAGGACCTCTGAGTGTGGGGGCACTGTTGCGAGGCAGTACACCATAGAAGGGGCACCGCAGGCAGGGAGGGACGTGGAGCCTGAAGTACAGTGGTGGAGATTGAAAAGAAGCAAGTACCAGTGGGGGGAGACAGCCAGCAAGAGAAGTTCCAGAGCTGGAAGAGCTAATCCCAGAGGTAACCAGCAGGAGGCGCCACAGTGGTGAGTGCCTGCTGTGCTACACCTTATCTCTGTCACCAACAAAATTTGATTCAATAAAAGATATTATCTCACCCACTTGTGTCTCTAATAACTAATAATCCTTCCATTTTTCCAGATCTGTTTAGAATTCAGTAGGCTTGGGTGAATGTAGGTGCTTGGATAGTGAATGTGAGATCATCTGCATATCCAAATGTCCACGACTGGGTTGATGGCACATCAGTGAGATAAATATTAGAGTGATGATGCCAAGACAGACCCCAGCGGCAGCCCATTAGTAGATGAGGTCTACTGGTCTGTTCCATTAGAAACAAAACTTGCAGTTGGTGAGCATAACTATCAGTTGGTGGTAGTGTTCTGCAATGAAACTTATGACACTTTGAGAAGCAGGACATCCTATGCCACTGAATCATATGCCAAGCACAGATCCACAAAGGCCACTGCTGTTATGAGCCCAAGTTGAATGCTGGCTTTGCTATGGGTCCTTAGTACGATTATCTAATTGCAGATGCTTCATCCTCATATGAACCTGGATTGCTCTTTAGGAATGTAGTTCTCAAAGATGGGTGTAAGTCTCTGGAGTAGCATCTGTGATGCTGACAGGCTAGATGCCAGCACATGCCAGAGTCTTAGGGCAATTCACTTTTATATGATCATCAAAGAAATGTTGACCATAGTAATTCACTTGAATGTTAATTTAGTTCAGTGAAAATGTGACAGATATTGTTTTCACTTATTTATAACCTTTTGATTGCTATTCATTACATTAAGTATATCCATGTACTTGATTAACCGTAGGTCAGTATTGCGATGAGAAACTTCATGAAAACTAATGAAGGATTGTTGTGGGCTATTACATTGCAATTTACATAGTGTATATCATGGTAATTAAGTTTACCCATCAAATGCGATTGGAGCCTTGGCAATGTAAATCAAGAAGATTGCTAACTTCAGAACAATGGGAATTCACAAACTCAATCAGTATTCCTCACACACAGCCAACAAAGTACAGAATTTGTCAGCTAGGTTTTTGTGTGTGAAAAAGATATAAAAGATGGATTCAAAGAAAGATCCTTCATTTCTGGACTGTTTGTATTCTAACAGAGTGGAACAACTAAGTAAGAAGGCAAAGATCCCCAGCATTATCCTGGGTAACCCTGAACATCTTTGGAGACTGGCAGATGACTACATCTCTGCTATCATTTTGCACTTACTAAACTTAGACCCATTGATGTATTTTTCCTGCTTTAACATCTCAATAACTCTCATTTCTTTTTCTTGGCTAATAAGCTTTTAGTTAGTTTACTAGAGAAATTAATTGTCAGCATTGTCTTTGGTGTGAGATCGAGAGTATCCATTGATAAGTGACTGACCTTTTGGGTTTGGGAGTAACCTGAAGTGATGTGATTGTTTTGGTTTTAATAACCTTTTATCACTAAATACAGTTTGTATGGGCAGGAAGAAGGTTGGAGAGTCATAGGTGACTGTTTGTGACGCCAAGGTAAGGCTAATATAGTGATCCAGGAGTGCATATTTGTTACTGGGTTGGTGAAATCCAATTACAGAATATACCACCAATTTGGGGTTTCTGCCCTGTTTTCAGACACTGACTTGAAGTTGGCACTCTCAGTCGTGAGCCACTCCAGACAGCATGACAGCATTCTTTCCAAGAACTTGTATGTTATTCGTAGTAAAGATATTGGCTGATAGTATTTGGATAGTCAACTGCTTTCCCTGATTTAAAGATAACAATAACCTTTGCCTTTTGCCATAGCTTGGGCATGTGGCTAAGGATGTGCATATTGGTAAAGAAGCATGTGACAGGTTGGGTCACAGAAACCCCTTTAGGACTGCCACCTGATGTGCCTGGACTACCTTTGAGCCCGTTTTCCCTGCCAGCTTGGGACTTTAGTACCGTGCCTTGTTTGAACCAGACATGCTTGCCTGCTGCAAGCTCAGATCCAAGTCTGAACCACTTCCCCACAAGCTGCAGGCTTAACTGAGAACAGCTTTAGAAGTGCTCCTGTCTCTAGCACTCAGATATCCAGCTCCCAATGAGGTCCAAACCCCAAATAAATCCATTTTACCCTGTATAAAGCTTATACAGGGTAAACTCATATATTGTTCGCCCTCTATAACACTGATAAAGAGAGGCACAGCTGTTTGCACACACACACCCTGCCCTCCCAGGTATTAATACCTACTCTGGGTTAATTAATAAGTAAAAAGTGATTTTGTTAAATATAAAAAGTAGGATTTAAGTCATTCCAAGTAATTACCAACAGAACAAAGTGAAAAATTACCAAACAAAATAAAATAAAACATGCAAGTCTAAGCCTAATACAGTAAAAAACTAAATGCAGGTAAATCTCACCCTCAGAGATGTTCCAATAAGCCTGTTTTACAGACTAGACTTCCTCCTAATCTGGGTCCAGCAATCATTCACACCGCTGTAGTTACTGTCCTCTTTTTCAGTTTATTTCAGGCATTTCCTGCGGGTTGGAGAGGCTATCTTCTGTGCCAGCTGAAGACAAAATGGAGGGGTTTCCCCAGGGGCTTATATAGTCTCTCTCTTGTGGGTGGAACCCCCCGTCCCCTCTCCTATGCAGAATCCATCTACAAGATGGAGTTTTGGAGTCACCTGGGCAAGTCACGTGTCTATGCACGATTCAGCTCTTTACACACTGCTTCCACATTCCCAGGAAAGCTCAGATGTGGATTGGCATCTCTCAAAGTTCATTGTCAGCCTAAGTGTTTCTTGATTGGGCACTTACTGGGAATAGTCTTTTCTCAAGAAGCTGACCAAATGCTTCACTGGGGCTACTTAAAATCAAACAAATACATAGCCTATATTCAGAACTTTGAATACAAAAATGATACATACATACAAATAGGATGAATATATCCAGTAGTTCAGATATGTTGCATGGCATATCTAGCATAAAACACATTCCAGTTATGCCATATTTTTATAAAGCATTATGGGATGCAATGTCACAAAGCACATCTACTAGTCGCAGCCATGCTGGCCTAGGTTTTTTAGAAATTCTGGTAACATGCTGCCTGGATCTGTAGCCTTGCCAAGTTTAATGAATATTATGCCTTGTCCACTACTTCTCTAGTTAATAGCTTTGATAGATTCAGTGTTACTGGGCAGTCAGAGAGCAAGGAAGCTCTTTTTTCACATTCTTTTTGTGTTTGGACCTTGGAATTCAGGAGCATTTGGGTGGTGATGGTGTCAACTGTGACAGATGACACTCTGCTTTGGGGATGATTAGAACTACCAAGATAATGGAGAAGTCTCCAGCCTTTCCTGCTTGACTGGGTGAAAATAGGCTATCCATGACTTTTGTCCATTGCTCTCATCTAGTGGAGTTCATGATTCTAGGGGTGCAGCTGCAACAAGAAGATTACTTGTTAAGAACATAAGAACAGCTATATTGGGTCAGGCCAATGGTACATCTAGCTCAGTATCTTATCTTCCAACAGTGGTCAATACCAGATGAAATGTTTTCCTGTACTCCTTTAGTAGTGCTTCACACTCTGCTGATAAGCAAGCAGTGTATGCTTTTCTGTAGTGATGGAGAATGTTCCTTTTTGTGGCCAGTTTAGAAAGCTTGATAAACCTCTTACAGTCAGCTACGTTTCCAGGTATTTGGCAAACCATTTTTCTGTTGTTTTCATAAAGCTGTTCCAATCAGCCTTTCTCAAGTTCCAATGTAACTTTGGTAATTACGTAATTAAGGGGATTTGGAGAACAGTGTGTATGACAACAGAATGGTCTTGGCTATGCAGAAGAATTGTTGAGGACAGTTCATTCTGCCAGTAAAGACATTCTGTTCATAGGACACAAAGCATAAGTTCAGTGAGTATTCTTGTTTCCATCTTGCAGAATGGAAGGTTCTTGGCTGCTTAGGCTCAAAAAGTGGGTACTTGACTTGATTCTGACCCATTCAAGGAGCTGTTTGCCTAAGGTATCATTGTCATTGTAATCCCAGGATGCATATTGCTTTTGACCTTGCCAATTCATATGGAAGAGTAGCTGTGATATGATAAAACTAATATGGACCAGGCATTGTTTTGTGGCTTTTATACATTGGTGATCATCAGCTCACCGACTGTCATTGTGATGGCATATGGTGTTGAAAAGTTCAAGTCTATGTAGCAGATGTTCCAGAGCTCTTATGTCTCAGACATTGCCAGTCTATGTTTTGGGTGGTATTGATTTGCTGCTGAATGGTATCCTGCAATGACATTTCTATGCTTTTTCATTATCCAGTAAGTGAGTATCTTGTAGTATGAGAACATCAGTCTTCTGGTGGCATAAAGGCTTGGACAAGTCATCACATTCTTCAGGAGAAAAGTCTTCTATGTTGAGGTGGAATACAGGTAGGTACAAGCTACGTTCCTCTTCTGATGTTTGCTCTGAAAAGGGCCATTTTGCTTGAGATTATCACTTGAGTTGCTTTTGAGATTGTGAAGCCATTAATTCTCAGTAACCCCATTGATGGCATTGGTTGTGCTAGAGAACTGAGCAGGAATGACCATGTGAAGGTTGCCATCTTTTCCCCTGTTTATATGGGATTTCTGGTGGATGATAACTACTTTTACAGTCATTGCTTCCCAGGACAGTGTGTCTCATCCTGTAAGTGTGGCCTGCATTCTTGGTTCCTAGATGTACAACTTTACTTTTGGCCGTGCTGAAACACATGTTGTTTGCTTGTCCACAGTTTACCAAGAGACTCAGATTGCTCTTTTCAGTGACCCATCCTCTTCATTATTTACCTCTCCCCCAATCTTTGAAACTTGATCAATATTAATTTTGGGGGTTTTGATGCTGATAATGTATCATTCTAGTTTCCTAATCAAAATGTTATGCAGAACCAAGTATAATACCTTTCAGAAGTCCAATAATATTTTATTACATTTACCTTTATCTACTGAAAGTATAATGTAAAAATAAAATAAAATATATACTAAATCTAGTTTAGTTTGACAGGATCTATTTCCCATAAATCAGAGTTGATTGGCATTCATTATATTAACCTCCTTTATTTCTTTATTAATCAAGTCCTCTGTTAGACACTCCATTATTTTGCCTAGGATTGATGTCATGCTGACAGACGTACAATACCCAGGTCAACCTGTTTACTCTTTAAAAAAATAATGGCACAACATGAGCTTTCTTCCAGTCCTCTAGAATTTCCCAGTGTTCTAAGATGCATTGAAAATCAACTTTAATGGTCCAAAGAGACTCGTTTAAAGTGCTTGAATGCAAGTTATCAGACCTGTTGATCTGAACATGTCTAACTTTAGTTGCTGCTGTTTAAGATCTTCTTGAGTTAGTGCTGGAAGGGAAAGTAGGTTGTCATTATTCATGATACGAATACATCATCTGACTTGTTGCCAAATATAGAACAGAAATATTTATTGAGTCCATTACATTACGCTTCATAGGTAGAATTTTCCCCTAATTTAGCAATACAACTTTGATAATGAGCTCTCTGATATCTATAAAGAAAGAGAGGGGTCTGACGAAGTGGATATTCACCCACAAAAGCTCATACTCCAATACTTCTGTTAGCCTATAAGGTGCCACAGGAATCTTTGAAGCTTTTTGTAAAGAAAGAGGTATATTTAGATGTTGTATATGCGTACATTTCTAAATGATCATAAGAAAAGGCCTACATTTTAAAAATGTATCAGTGTGAATCTGAGAGAGAGATCTCTGGCTTGATTCTAGGATGAATATTGCAAGGGTTTTTTTAATGTGTTTAAATATATTAATCTGCTTACATTGTTAAAATCAGATAAAATAATTAGTAGCATTTCAGAAATTGCCATATTAGTGTATTGGATAAACAATTACAGAAGTTTTCATTCTCACTAGCTTTACAAAGAAATATTGTTATAGAAACAAAGAAAATAAAGGACTTACAGGTACCCAAGGTTTCCATAATATGACTAAGGACCTGGTCCTTAGTCCATTAAAGTCAAGAATCTCATTGACTTCAGTGGGCTTTGGATCTGATTCTAAATCCCTAGCACATTTCTGGCTACCTGTTTTCTGAGTCCCTGAGCCATAAGTATAAGGATATGGCTACAATGAATACCATAGAAATTACTTGATGGATGGGTTACAAAGATTTTTGTCATCAAGTACATGTTTTTGATTCCCCCTGATTTCATTGGAATCTCCACAGGTGTATTGCTGAAGTCTGAATATGTCCCTAAATGAATGAATTTTTCCCCCCAAATAGGAGTAAAATCTGCTTCACAGAAGTAGAATGAAAAACACAGCATTACAAAAGAGAGAGGGTTTTGATTTGGTTTGGTTTCAAATTACCTTATAGCTTATCCCACAATGAGTGAGTTTTCGTCAAAATATATGAAACTTGGCAAGTCTTAACATACATTTTCACATACTAAGAGAGCATGAGACCAATACAAAGGTAGTTTTTATTTAGAATTTCATGGAAATGGCTTGCTTGCCAAAGAGTTGAACTCTGACTAACAAGCCTATTCATGGTCCTGAGCTTGCACCCTGCGGTTTATTCATTACGCTCACATCTGGCTCACTTTACTCCTTCCTGCTGTTGAGTTTCTTTGATTGCTTCATTTGGGCGTGAAATCAGGATGCAGCTGCAGGAATCGTCCCTAAGTGCTCTGGTCCTGCAATAAAAATGGTCAGTTAAAATCAGCGTGAATAAGTGGCACTTGGTCTACAGAAACAGTGAATGGGGGAATGGATTTGTAGCTTGCCTGACTCTTTTATTTAGAATTTTATGTTGAGGAAAACATCTTACATCAATGATTGATAAATTTCTGTGGGCTCAGTTAGGGCTTTGCTACAAGTCATGAGAAAACAGCAGCAGGTAGTGGTGCTGTCCCAGGAATAGACCAACAGTAGAGAGAAGGGACTAATCTATATCCAGATTGCTTCCTGTGCACTTGCATTGTGCAGCACAGTTAGAAGAGCAGGACAGAACCAAAACTCTTCGAAATCCCTTCTCCTCCGTCCCCTAATCCCAGGAAGGGGACGCCTTCCTATTCTTTGTTCTTCTGTGAAGGAAGCTTGTGAGGCAAGTTGCAATCTCATTCTCATTACATAGAAACAAATACCAAATTTCAATGACCACAATATTTAATGTAATAGCTTTGTGTGTGTGGTTCAACTAAACATCTCTGGTTAAGGCAGTCAGTATTTAACAAGACGACAATGCAAATATCCACATTACACCACTGTGTATCTTCTCATTTTTAAATGAGAGCAAAACTGTCACAAAACATTTCCTTTTAAAACTTGAAACATAGTCAGACAATATAAAACTATTTTAAACCAAACACTCAAATAATGGGAAATAATGACAAATATCTATGCTGCAGTTTTTACAGAAACAAAACTATTCATTTTTAGGAAGCAAGGCATCAGCTGTTGCATCATTGTATGTAGCGCTCAGCTTAACAGATCCACCATGAAGTAATTACTTTTCTTTTATGTTCCTTTAAAAAATTCAGCACCTTCATGCTCAAGATATACATATTATCTTCTCTTCAACAATAGTATGAAATTTGGCTGGAAAAACTACTGGGGCCTTCTGGTCAGTGAAATATCTTCTGATCAGAGATTCAGGTTTGGCCATGAAAATTCCCTGGGGGTAAGGGAACCTTTATGTGGCTTAAAACCACTGTAGTGGTTCTATACTTCCACTGTGAGGGATGTATCTTAGAGAAAGAGGATGTAATTAATGTGCGCTGCTAGTCCCCAGCTCTTAGACTGGTCCTTAGGCACATAATAGAATAGCCCATGGTCTGATGACAATAATACCAATTTTGCCTGCACTGAGTATGGTCCTGGTATGGCCAAAGATCTGGACCTTTGTCTTTACATCCATATTAAAATTCATAAATAAAGGACCTGAAACATCCCTTCACTGTTTCATCCTGATAAGACAGTCATCTTGAAGATCTGCTGGTTCAAGGAAAGTAGAGATATTCACTATCTTGTTCAGGGAATCATGCAGAACACCAGTCGTGCAATCTCATTCACATGCTTCTTTGTAGTTGGTTGGTTTGAGTCAACCAGCCTGCTATTATGTCAGGTGCTCTCATAGATTCAACTGTGGTAGCAATAAAGTCATTGGGAGACCAACTGGTCAAAAAATGTTTTCACCGTGCAGTGGACTATTCTTAGACATGATGGATAATTCTGTCTTTCGTGGTCACCTTTTTTAGAGAGTAGCAGATATTGTTGCTGGCATTGGATCAAATAATTGCTTCCCACAGTTCCTGAATTCCTTGATTTACTGTATTTTCAGACACAGTGTCAATCACTGTTCACTTTATAACAAGTGCAAGCAAAAGAAGGTATCTCCTCCCTTGAAAAGATTTCACAGAAACGCTGAACAGAATCAGTTCTGTTCAGTGATTTATTACAACTCTGCCTAGTCATAAGAGGATCAATCAGCTGCTTTTTATGGTATGTCTGCAGAACAGCTGGATATGTCTACACAGCAGTGTGAGTAGACAGACATACCATTGTTCTGCTTGAAATAGTGCACTGAAAATAGCAGTTGGCTGTAGCAGCATTGGCAGTGGTTCAGGATGGTAACCTGAGCACAAATATGCCCAACTCCCTGGGAATGTACTTGGGTGACTAACTTGAGCTGCCACCTATGCTACCATGGCCAAATTGCTATTTTTAGCACACCAGCTCAAGCAGAACTAATGTGTCTCTGTCTACCTGCACTGGGAAGCATGCCCTGAGCTGCTTGTAGACATGCCATTAAAGAGATTCTGCAACACACAATCATACACTTACAACAATCTTACGGTATTACTTTTAACACAGATACATGATGATTGCACTAATTTAATTAATCTGGTACATGGTTCACATGTTTGTATGATGCAGATCACTGTAATACCTGGGCACACTGCACTTGGCTTGGATTTGAGGCAGTTCCAACATAGGGAGTTAATGATCTTGACTGACCCACAACATGAAGATCTAGAAAGGACAAAGATTAGGATGACATTTACATGAAGTGATGGGGAAACTGAATTGGCACTTGAGAGAGAACCTGGCCACATAAACAAGTCTTATGTTTTCTGAATGTGGTTTGGTCTGAGGCAGATTTTTGGCAATAGCATATTCCAGGAGCACAGGCCTGCCGCTGAGAATGCCATGATTCCAGCTGGCTTAAATGTTTCACAT
This sequence comes from Chelonoidis abingdonii, assembly GCF_003597395.2. NCBI lineage: Eukaryota > Metazoa > Chordata > Testudines > Testudinidae > Chelonoidis > Chelonoidis abingdonii. The sequence goes on along the minus strand of NC_133775.1, from coordinate 47,968,088 downwards.
GGGATGGTTAGTTAAGTGCCCCAGATGAATGAGATTGGGTGGCAAGTGAGAAGAAAATACAGCCCCAAGATAACTTGCCCCAGGCCAGGTTTGATAGATTATAACTAATACCTTGGACTTTACCACAACAGAACTCAGGTACAGTATCCTCTTATCATCGCAACCTCCTCCACAGGGGAGCCAAATTCAGACCTAGTGAAAAAGTCTCATCTAAAAGGAAAAAATCAATAATTATGATACTTGAAAATGTTAAATACGTTACTGAATATAAATGAATATGTACTATGTGCCAATTTGTCCTGTTTTAAATAGAGAATTGAATTTACAGCTCCCTTGAAAGTCCTTGCTTCCCTGTGCATTCACACCAAGGGCAAAAATGCAATTTTACACTTGAATGCAAAATGGCAAGCTTCAGTGCAGCATGACCTTTCACGTATGGTGTGTATGAGGTCACATTGTGCGGAGGTTGCTGTTTTGGTATATAATATGACATCATCCATGTGCATTTGGAGGCTGGATGGAATCATCCTGTGGGCACGAAATACATGCCTTATACACACACAGATGACGTGCATTGAGTGCCCACAAGATGATTCCATCCACCCCCAAATGCACATGGATGATGTCATGTTGTATACCAAAACAGCAACCTCAGCAACGATGTGCCCTCATACACACCAGAGGTTAAATTCTCTGAGTCCAACTTTGTATTGTAAGGCTGCCTTACTAGGAAGTTTCAGTGCAGTGTCATTGTCCAGTGTGAGACCAGTCAATGGCTATAGAGAAAGTTAAACTTACTTTTCTGGGAATGAGGAAAGAGGCTTGTGGGAGTTTTGCCATTTACTTCAGTGGGATAAGGATTTCACCCTCTGTGTTTTTCACTAGGAGAGTTGCCAAAACTGAGCTCAAATTCCATTTGTGTAAAACTGTCCCAGCTTCTAAGCACTCAAGAAGAATTTAGACTTCTGGTTGGATTAATTCCTCATTGGGAGAAAGATGTAAGGATGCAGACTCAAGATGATCTTTTGTAGTCTATTTTTATTTTCTTTTTGCAAATATCAGAGGTTTTCAAAGGTACATAAGGAAATGAGTCCACCCAACTACTATTGAAATTCAGTGCGGTCTGAGTGCCTAACACCCCTAAACTCCCTTGAAAATCTCACCTATAGTTCCTATTAGTATTTGGATGAAATTGGCCCCCAGCTGGAGACCCAATACAAGATCTATGCACCACATAAGCCTTATTTTGAATGAGTTAAATATAATTTTGAAGAAATTTTAATAAAAATACTTTTAGTATTCCAAACCTGTCCTTCTGGTGACTTGATCCTGTTCATTTGAGTGAGAATTATTTGAGAGTAGTAATAGCTAAATATCAAACTTCAGTAATCATCTTGTGTTCAAGGTAAGCAAATATTACTTGTTAACAATACATAAATTAAACAGATTACTTGGCAGCAAGGTTCTTTCCTTCAATCAATGCATTCACTTGGCTAGATTTAATCTTCTACTTTCCATTTTTTCAGTTACAGTTAATTAATGTTTGGCACACCATGTTCTCAACCCAGGAGCTATCAAACCACGTCATTTACTATTGCTCATGCAATTCATTCACCTTTTAAGGAAAAGAGGACTTAGGAGCAAACTACTAACTCCCCTTTCACCAGGAATACAGATGAACTAGACAGAAGATATCGTCTTGGTTCAGTCAATTTAAATCCACTTGTGCTCACTGAAAATTTAAAATGTATGGACAAATTTAAAAGTTTTTTGTTACTTTAAATTTCTGTTCCAACTGAGACGAAGATGTCCTGAAGCTAGGAAAATTGTGTTTGTGCTGTGATGTCATCTCCACTTCTAGTGCAGATGTAAAGGACTAAAACTTGCCTCTAGGTTATAAACACATGCACCACAAATGCAATGATCAAACATATCTCTTTCTCTCAGAAGACTAATTCCTATATTTGCTGCACAAAAATCTGTCAGAAATTCTTTGTTAGCTCTTGCAGAAAGTACATATGTGTATTTTCTATTTTGAAGGCAGTAGAAACCTCTGAAAAACTTCTACATATGGCTCCATTCCCCCTCTCCCCCATTGATATATACCTTGTTTTTCTGATCAGCATCCCTTGTAAAAAGGCTGAATGACAAGAAGGGAAAGGGAACCCTTGATGCGATGCGTTAATCATAATAAAAGCTTTTCAGGGAAGAAAAAGGTAAAAGACATAGTTGAGAGCCAATGCTCACCAAAGAACAGAAGTAAACTCCAAAACTACTTATATTTCAGCAATCCAAGCTATTCCGAAAGCTAATTATTAATAAATCTCATCACAGCCATGAAAATATGAGTATTCATAGTAATTAATCAAGAGTTCTCATTTAAAATGCATAAGGCTCACTGTTAGCAAGTAAAAATACTAAGGCCATATTGTGGCATCCTGTCAAACTGAACAAGTCAGAGGGCAAGGAGGTGAGGTAGGAATTTGCAAAGTCATAACGGTCATCTTTGCACTCTGTGCCATCTGGGGCACTGCATGCAAAGCCAATCTCCTAGTGTGAGTTATAATAGCCTTAGGGCTTCTCTAATTATGCAAATAGCCCAAATATCCATTAGGGTTGGTAACCTATCCTGTCCATAATATTTTTTTCCTGCCACAAGCACTATGCTAAAGAGCTTTTTGCCAGTGCCAGACCATGAAAAAAATTATCTTCCTCTGGGTTGATCTTCCCAATTCCAAAATTGCCAGCTGTATATACAGATCCCACTTATAGGATCTATAAGCAAAGATAGTGGTGGTCGGAGACTCTCTGCTGAGGGGCACGGAGGCGCCCATCTGTCGCCCTGACATTTCATCTCGGGAGGTATGTATCCGGGGGCCTGTATCCAAAATGTTACAGAGGCATTGTTTAGGATTATCCGGCCTTCTGACTACTACCCCATGCTACTCATCCATGTGGGCACAAATGATACTGCGAGATGTGACGCTGAGCAGATCAAGAGTGACTATAGGGCTCTGGGAGTACGGGTGAAGGAGTTTGGAGCACAGATGGTATTCTCTTCAATTCTTCCTGTCAAAAGTGGGGGCCTGGGCAGAGACAGATGCATCATGGAAGTGAATGCCTGGCTGCAAAGATAGTGTCGCCAGGAGGGCTTTGGCTTCCTCGACCATGAGATGGTATTCGAGGAAGGACTGATAGGGAGAGATGGCGTTCACCTTTCGAGGAGGGGAAAGACCCTGTTTGCACACAGACTGGCTAACTTAGTGAGGAGGGCTTTAAACTAGGTTTGACGGGGACAGGTGACAAAGCCCACAGGTAAGTGGGGAACAGGAAGACCTGGGAGATGGGTCAGAAACAAGAGGGAGCATGGGCTATAATGGCAGAGAGAAAGGA
>NC_133775.1:47925294-47964670 GCF_003597395.2 Chelonoidis abingdonii | reverse complement strand
ACCACACAGATCTACCAGCAGGTATAGGATATCCTCTCAAATAAGTGCCGGACGTGTACATAATAAGATGAAGAGTCCTGAGCAGGTCAACGTAGCGTCTCCTGGGACCTGCCAAAATAATGGCCTATCTTCCCATTCCAGCGATGGGACAGCCTCATGGCTGCCACCCTCGATGAGAGCTGTGTAGAAATGGTCTTGGCTGGCAATATCCTTTGGCAGAAGAAACTCTTGGCCAGAGGTGACCAAGTATTCTATCCAGGTCTCTGCAGGCACTAACAAAAACACCACCATCCTTAGGGTGATACCCAACCAAACTTCTCATTCAACCTACCTACAATAGGCCATCCTGCATGTAATGAACTGATGTGTGACGAGGGGGAGAAGCTTAGTGCAAAGGAATTCTATACACACACCTGTGGGGAGTCTGACCTAGAACCACAAGGCAAAAGGAAAAGGTCCCCTCTGTCCTGCCCCCATCTTCGTGGTGCACAAGAGGGGTGATGGCAGTATGAAATAGCTCTCTACGGGCCGTAGAACATTCCTCACTCTGTGGCTAGATTTGCAAGGTGTTTCTTCCACGAAGAGGTTGCATACAGGCCTGTCCTCTAAATGCAATGCTTGACCAGAGACATTGAAAAGCCCCAAACAGTTGAATTTGGTCAGCTTCAAACGAATCTAAATGTGAAGCTGCGAGTACCTGCTTCTTCTTCGAGCTCTTGCCATAATCATTTCCAAGTAAGTGTCGCGCAGCCACGTCACGCGTCGGAAGAATTTCCCCTAGCAAACCCGGCGGTCGCAGCGCCCCCTGCCGTGGCGCCTTTTGCCGCACCGTATATACCCTAGGCCGAACCCGCCGCATCCCTCAAATTCCTTCATTTACCAGCCCGTGTCGGGTCTGGAACGTGGATGCGGCTTAGCTGACACTCCACATCCCTAACCGTTCACCCGTTCTAACATAGTCTTATTAGTTAGTGTGTTGCGTAGTGTAATAAGTTATATTATAAGTATAGGTGTTAAAACGTAGTTGTATATAGTTATGGTCTGATGTATCCTGCACTCGCATCCCGCCGCGACCGGCAGGCCATGCCTGCTCGCCGGCCAAGCAGTGCTCGCTGCGTCGCCGATGCCAACGGAGACCACCACGTATCGTCTGCTCTCAAGTGCCTGGGGAAACCCATCGATCGAGAAGGCCGCATCTGCAAACTCGTCAAAACCGCTGACAAAAAAGGAGCGGACCCCTTAAAAGCCCACCTCCTTATTGAAGCCGCCCTGACTCTCGGCAGTTCCGGCAGCCGACCGCCCCGTCACCGAAACCCCGCTCGTCACCGGGAACGAGCCGTACCGCATGCCAAACCTAGCACCGCGCACCCAAAAGATCTCACGTCTAGCACCAGCCCTCGGCAGCTCGCGTTATCAACACTCGGCCGAAGAAAGCGAAGCTCCTGCCGGCAGCGGCCTACGAACCCAGTCCGAGCCAGGAAGCGTGCCGGCACCACCAATATCTGCCCTGGCACCTGATTGCTCCATACCGTCCGACTCCGGCCGGCAGGGCCGATCCGGTGCTTGATAGCTCCCCGCAACGGTGCCGTGTCGGCTCACAATCCCAGACGTCAACCACGGAAACCTGCACGACGCGGGCGGGACCTGAAGCGCGGTTTTTCCTACATTGAGTCCTTTTCTTCTCCTTTTTTCTTCTTCTTATCTTCTTTTTTTTTTCTTTTTTCTGGCAGCCGCCGTGGGCGGAGCGGCTTTCCCTCTAGGGAAAGCCGAGTCGGGCTGCTCAACCTCTATCTGTCTCTCTGGAGCACTCGGAAGTAGGCGCCGGCCGAATCCCGGTGAGGATCCGCCAGCAACTTGTGTAAGATCACCTTGAGGCTCCTACTTTGTAGTCGTATTCGCTATATTGGATTTTAAATCTTTTCAGTTTTGTTGGTTGGCATCTTGTATGCGTTGTATTAGTATCTCTATCATATTATTTGGAAGGTACAATCCATAACTCTGACCCTTATCCACAAGAACCTTCATCACTAATCAAAATAAATCAGTCCAGGCATGAGATTTACATAAATTTTTTCTTTACAAACCATTTTTTATTCCCCATCAGGAACTTTACAACCTCCAATTATTAACCATATTATTTCCTTAAAATTACTTCCCCCATTTATCTTCCAGTCACATAATAAAACTAAAACTTAGTTCTTTAGTTTCACTGGTTTTTTTATTCCCTTTTGTAGATGTGCACGTAAATATTTTGCCCATTTATCCAGATCTTACCTTGGCACTCCATCTCTTTACCTCCAACCAGACTTACACAAAATAAGGATACGGTGAGTACTGGGTCATCCTCCTAGCTATTAATTCCTTTGATATTCGCGTAGCATTACATCAAGTCCCTCCTGTACCTTGTGCCAAACAATACTAATACTTATTCTAGAGGTGATTAACCCTTGTCTCTCCTTATTTTATCTTCTAAAAAGTCTACACCCCTTCCCAAAGCATGTCACAGTAGACATTCCTTAATTCTTCTCATATAAGATCACCATAACACAAAAGGTAATCCCATTAAGCACCCTCTCTTGCCATTTCCAAAGTTCCTGGTTACTTATGTTCTCCCTCCTCATCCTACAGCAGGGGTGCCTACCCTTCCTGTCTTCCTCGGGCTTTCCACTCTAAAAGTATTTGGAATATAAAAGTCTTCTTGTTTCCCTTTTAATTCCAGGGGAGGTATCGTGCTAATCTCTTGGATTCAATTTTGCCTTTGGACTTTCTAAGCATCTATGCCCAGGTTTGCCCCAATTATTACATCCTTTGGACTGACCTAGTTCATTTTTCTCATATGCTCATTTATTGTAGTCATGCAGGATCTTGTGTTAAGAACCAAGGAGGTCTCCTTTTGCCCAACACGATTCCCATGCCATCTAAATTCCCTACCCATCGGAAAAGCTTTGCTTTTGGCCCCTAAACAGTGTACCCCTATGAAGAAAACTAGCCAACTTTCCTCAAAGCTTCTTTTTCAGCTTCTCCACCCCTCTCATCTGGAGTCTCCATTCGGGACTGGCTCCAGCAGCCGCTTCCAGGGCACCCGAAGCGATTTACCCATATCAGACTCCCAAGACTTATAAAATCACCAACCGAGTCCCTGCGCCACTGAAACCCATTGTCTCTATTGCTGCCTACGACCCTTCCCTACTACCATTCTTAGAATAGCAAGACGTCTCGAGAAATGCACTTCCAAGAAACCTTTCCACAAAGCTTCCTCTACCTCACTCCAAAATTCTCAATGAGCTCCTCCCTGCTTGTGATAAATCAAGTCAAGAAACAGCTTTCCAATTTTTCCAAACCTTCGAAAATAAACAGTTGTCCTGGCCAATGACCAGTCCAGGAACTTACTGGATAGTCTTCGCACCTGCAGTTTATTTCCCAACATATAATCTGATAGTGATATTCGTCGCCATCACCCACCGTAATCTTGCTTGATGAATTTTCTGTTAGTTGTTTAAAAAAACACCTTCCAACCTGGTAGGTGCCCTGTAATAGACTCCACTCTAGCAACATCACCTCATTGTTTACCCCCCTTGAAATCTTCTAACAAAGATCCTCAAACAGCAACGTCCGTCTCCTATGTCGCGATTCTCACAACCTCAGTCCCAAGATGTGTACATATTTAATAAATAAGTACGCAACACCTCCTCCCTTATTCCCTTCTATCCTTGCCGAGCAACTAATCCCATCCACATCAACATTCAATCAAGTGTATTATACCTCCACCAAGTATCAATGATTGCAACATGTCCTATCGTGTATTATTATAGCACTTCATTCTCCGCTATACCTCCTCAATTTCTCGAATTGGATATAGCACCTAAGACTGTTGGATCTTGCCTCCACATTTTGCTCGACCCTCCTCGGAGATTTAGGTTGGACATTAGGAAAAAGTTCCTAACTTTCAGAGTAGTTAAACACTGGAATAAATTGCCTAGGGAGATTGTGGAATCTCCATCTCTGGCGATATTTAAGAGTAGGTTAGATAAATGTCTATCAGGGATGGTCTAGACAGTATTTGGTCCTGCCATGAGGGCAGGGGACTGGACTTGATGACTTCTTGAGGTCCCTTCCAGTCCTAGAGTCTATGAATCTATAGTAGGTGCAAAGCAAAACTGCACTGGGTTTGTACAGAAGGGAAGATCTTAATCCTGCAGATGGATCAGGTTTTTATTATTGTAGTAACTGATTGCCTCCCCTGTAAAATCAATGAGAATAGCAAAGTCCCTAGTAGACTTAATAGAGTCTCCACACTTTTCCTTTTCAGGGCAAAAGATCTTTTTGAAGAAAGAGGTTTAGCAAAATTTCCTATAGATGTCAGAATCTGGATTTGCTGGATCTCTTCTGGAAACTTGTTCCACAGTCAGATCCTGTTCAGTGAGATGCTTTAACCCAAGCTCTCATGCACTTTGCTCTTGGCTTTGTGACCTGCACCATTGTTGAGTAACACAGTTGTCACAATGGTTCATAGACAAACAATATTTAATGTAGCTTTTGCTTCATGCATTAATTGATTTGAAAATTGGGACCAAAGTTTTCAGCTGTTACGAGGAGCTGACTGGGAGGTAGTGGAGAGACTTCAGCACAGACCTGATGTGCTTATGGAGGCCTAACCTACAGAGAAGGCAGGCAGCCACATTTAGTACCAGCTGAGGTTTGTGCATCTTCTTGATATTTCGCTTTTGATATAATGAGTTACTAGTCCAGAGATGACAAATGCATAGATCCTAGTGGCTAGGTTCTTATGTGGGAGGAAGGGATGAAATTTCTTAGCAATCTGGAGATGAAAAAGACATTTTTGATGCTATATGGTCATCCTAGCTTAGTGAGGAGTCAAACAAGACTTCAAAGTTTCACACCATTTTGCCAATATAGGCTATATACCTTCAGTGGAAGGTGGAGAGAAGGTCCTGGATAGTTCTTCAAAGTGTTTGCCCTTTACAACTATTAGTACTTCTGTCTTTCCTGGATTCAGCTTGAGACAGCCGTTCTTCATCCTGCTAGTGGCAATTGCTGCATTCATTGAGACCGATATATATAGTTTGGTGTTGTTGGCATGTTGTTAGTAGCTAACTCATGGCATCTGACTGCCTTTCCCAGTTTTCTAATGTAGATACTGAAGAAAAGTAGGGATAACAGGTGATGGCCTTCAGAAAAGAGAAGCACTCATCACCACCACTCTCCAAGTTCTACTGTAGAGGAATGATTGGAGCCACTGTAGGGCTGGGCCATCTACTTTGGCCAGGTCATATAAGAAGGTCAGCACTAGACCTTGTAGTCTTCTATGACAAAAACTGCAGAGGGGTTAATTAGTATGGGCAGCAGAGAGAGATTGTCTGTGTCCATGTGCATAAGAAAGTGATCATTTAGTGCCACTAGTACTTCTCTGTCCCATGCCATGATCTGAACCCTGACCGTGAGGCATCCGGGATGTTGGTTGATGTCACATGTTGTTGTTCTCTTGACTCTCCTTCACTAAGCATAGCTCTTGCTCTCCTTATCACATAGCAAAACCACAGTCCATCAAGGACAAAGGAGAAATATCATGTGACTTGACATGTCACTTTTGTGTAAGTGAGAGGGGAATTAGGCCCATAGTGTGTGTTTACTTAGGCAATGGAAAAGGTAGCATTTAAGTAACTGAGGTGCTGCTAATAGTATATTCTAATGATATAATGGTTTGGAAATGCTGTTTAAATTCCAAACATCCTATATTCAGACACTATGAGAATGAAATCTATTTTGATGCCCTAGCAATATGGAGAACAAAGACTCCCTTTAATTCCAACATGCTTTAGATCAGGCCCTTGTGCAAAGGGAAATGTTGATTATATGGCAACCTATTCATTATGGCTGCTGGGGAAAAAAACTAAAAATACAAACGCATTGTAAAATATTCAAATGTGGTAAAAATCCTGGTTCTTGAATATATACAGCTCTAATTTTCATGTAAATTAAAGGTGTTCTAACTATTGCCCCCAAAGCTTCCTTTTAAAATGCCATTCTAACTGTGAAGCTGTGGTTGGAAAAGTTTAAATACCTTTCTAAAGCCTCCTCCTTTTATGGAACCCTTTGTTTCATAAAAAGGCCAAAGCATCATCTGAATAAGAATTATAATTTTTTCAAGTATAGCAAATCCGCTCCATACATTTTGAAATAAAACCATTCAATATCCACTGTAAATATAATCACATCTTGGCTATGAAGAAGGGTGATCCCAGCCATCAAAACAATCAGAGCAAAATAAATTCCCCATAGTTTTAAATAGCCATCTAATGAAAGTGCTAGAAGTAAAAGTGCTTCTAACAATAACAGTCAGTGTGCTAAAGGGACCACTGATTCCATGCTTCATTTCACAAGGATCATATTAGTTTCCTTAAATCTTCAAGAATGTTTAGTCTGTCACTGACTGTCGTCATTATCTGCCCCAAAGAGGTGTGCCACCAAATAGTGTTTTGTTTTGCTACCTTGTAAACATGTAATTCTTGACAATAAAACACCTATTGCTTTTACAGGTTTGTAAGGAAAACATGAACAAGCCAACACTAATACCTAGTGCATATAAAGCACTTTATAGTTATTTCCTGTTTCAGTATCTCTCTTTTTCTGAGCATGCTGTCTGTTCTGATATTGATTTTTTTCAAACCGTGTCATGAAACTGACTTTAAGAATCCAATTTAGATGATGTGTTTCTGATAGAATTCCTAGAATCAAACTCATCCAATTTCTTTTTAATGATAGTTTTCCTCTGGGGTGTTAGCTGGTGAGGTTGTGCAATATGTTTTAGAAAATGCCTTGCTTGCTCAGGGAGCTGGTTTATTCATACGGCAATAACCAAACAGGTTGTATTGTCAAGCATTGCATGAAATTCATTTGTGGTACCTCTGCAAATTTCCTTTTGTACAGAGAATGAAAATGTGTCTTGCTGAAAGATCATGACTCAGTGGAGGTGGTAATTACACTGCTTCTGACAAGTTAGCCTTACAATTATGCTCCACTACCTGAAACTATATAATTTTCATTTTATCTCGTTGTCATGACCAGAGTTGTTCAGTAAATTAGGGAGATGATGACATAAGGAATCTGCTGAATTTGCAAATGTTGAGAAAACTCATAAGGTCTCTTCCTTTCCATTGACCAGAGCGTATTCATATTAGATAATAGCTTTTCTATTCAAAATCAGAGCAGGATGGCTGCTCTGAATACTTAATTCATTATTTATTGGTGTTTTCCATATTGTGGCATTGCTGCACATCATGTTTTTGGATGATGTGACAAAATATACACATTTTTGCACCTCATCAGAATTTTTGCAGATCTGTTAGGAAAGGTCATTTGAGAAAATCTCTGCTAAGCTTGATTAGTTAGTATCTCAGTACCCACAGAGCTCAGGTTATTACAGGACATAATATCCAGTCTTTCTTTTTCCATACTGCAGGTAATATCAGCAATTCTAACCAAGTTGATACTCTTGCAGCTCATCACATTTTGGGTGTAGCAGTTTCAACCAGAGCTCACTTCTCATGAATGAAATACTGTGCCTTGTTGCTACAAAACCAAAGTATTTTATATTTACAACAGGGCTCCAGTAACAACAATAATCTTAGGCTACACTATGTGAGTCATCCTTATTTTAATACACTCATGAATCCCTGGATCAAAGAGTGCAAAGGCCTCATAGAAAGGGCCTCATTCTGATTTCACTAACATTAGTGTTGCATCTGTGTAACCCCATTGACACAAATGGAGCTATGTTTGTTTGTCAGATCAGAAATGCCACCTTTGGCAAAAGTCCATATACATTTTTGGTATGTGTGTGCAGCTTACTGGATTTTGTTTGTTTCATTTTTGATGGGAGTTTTTGTGAAAATGTATTCCTAAACAGGTAGCTATTTCAGAAGGTTACCTGAATAATTCACATTAAATATTCTAACAGTAGAATAAGGACAGTTTGATTTTAATATAGATATGAGCAGTGTGTCCACTGAATGCTTTGTTTTAGATTTGTTTTAATACATGAAAATATTTAAGAAATGTGGAGTAGAGCAATTTTTTTCCTCCTAAAGACCACTTTTGATTTTCTGTACTATACAATTATAGAAAATCAACACTTTATATAGAGCGTTTTACCACTGACTACCATACGTACAGATACAGAATTCAAGTCAGTATTTGTTTAAAAAGACATTCAAATGTAATTTATATTGCTTTTACAAATGAATGTTAACATTAAAATGTCATTAATCAAAATGCTGTTTGTACAATAAACTTTGAAAACCAGCCACCCTAATTTATTCATTTCACAAACTCAGTTCTTTGCATGGTAAACCATCCTCATTATGTAAAAGTTATTTGAAACACTGAGCAACTTCCCCATGAATTCTGATAGGACTTGCTCCTGAAAAATGGGTGGAGGAGATCACACTAGATGATCAGAGTAGTCCCTTCCTTCTGGTTTTAAAATCTACGAATCTATGAAATTGCTGTTTCCTGAAGGGTGTTGAGTCCTTCCTGGCTCCCAACCCACCCCACTCCACCCTCAGCTCCTTTGAAGTGACTTCGAACCGAGGATGCTCAGTACTTTGCAAGAAGCGTTCAGTGCCTTGTATAAAAACCTTCAGGCATCTAGCATCTTGCAGAATCAGGCCCTGTAGAAGGATGTCAAATTTAAGTTGCATTCCTTTTCCACTGAAGTCTATGGTTTCAGTGATATCCAATGAAGTCCCCAAATTCTTTCCATCTAAAAATAAGGATGGTTATCCAATGAATTATTTCGACAAACTCTTATTGGCTTCAGTATAAGTTATTCTCATGGTAAAGCTTCAGAACCTGGTGTTTTGAACTAACCTCCTGATCTTACTCCCACAAAAGTTAGTAACATTATCAGGGCCTAAATCAGGTTTCTTCTACTTTGCTGACATGCTGAGTAACTGATTAGGCCTAAGAAAGAAGGCAGCACAATTGCCATTCAAAAAGATAATAAAAATATCTACAGCTGGACCATCAGAATTTGCACATTCTGAAGATTTCAAGTCTCCTTCCAAACTGCTCTCAGAATCAATTTTTCTATACTTTGGAATTTATTTCCTCTTTGTTTAAATAATTAAGTTTCTCACCATTCTGGTTGTGAAAGCAGATGCACAGTTGTCTTTTGGAGTCTGCTGCTGGGTAGGTAAACAATAGTATTGTCATAAAGCCACCAGTCTTAGACTGTCCAAAAAAATCTGCATGTTGTACAAAGTTAGCTCTTTTGACTGCTCAACTCCTACACCTGATGTATGAATACTCTTTTCTGAATAGTGCAGAAATAGTGTTTAGGCCTAAGGAGATAGTAGTCTGTGATATCATGCAAGTTAATGGACTGGGGCCAGGTTTTAATATGTGTAAGGCAGACCAAATCAGAGAATATATTTTAAATAATAATGGTTTAACATTCAAATATATTTATAGATAACCAGTAGGCGGATTTTGGGGGAAACGTAAAAGTTCACAAGAAATGGTATTACATTCTATCTCTTTCTCCAACATGAACATGACTGAAGCATTAAAAAAATTACAGAGGTAGTACTATGCCATCTTCCTGTTAATGAAAAAGCTGAATGCTTTCCCAGCGTGCACTCCTTACATGCCTGAAATCTATGCTTAAACATCTCCCAGCAACAGTGATAGCATGCCCAGAAGCTCCAGCTCCAAAGAAAAGGATTGAAGAGAAATTTCAGGCCTTCCGACTAAGATATTCTGATACAATAACTCAGTATCTCCTTTTAGGAGGCACCTGTCTCTGGTGTTACCTAGTACATAGTAGCACCTCCCTTGATCATGACTGTGGCCAATATGAGGACATCTCCTCCTATGAGCCATAGCATGGTTAACATGTAGACCTTGTGAGCCTGGGCTGCTTGAAATCACTTGAAGAGGAGGTGCAAGATGCAGAAAAACTCTCTCAATCTGCAGAACTGCTATTTGTCCAAACTACAGAGCACTTGCCAATCTGTGTTACATGATTCTTAAGCACCACAGCTTTCCTAATAGTGATTTTCAGCCATGGGGTCCAAGTGACCATGTAACATCCAACCCAACCAACCCCATTTAACAACCCAAGTCCCTCTCTGGAGGTGCCACTATTTTCTGTTTCCTAGTCTAAGTGATTAGGTAGCTATCTCTTATCTATAAATCATTAGGCAGCTATCTAGCCATCTCCCAATCAAATGTTAGAAACAACATTAATGTTAAAAGTTGTGGTTTATTACAAATCTCGTTTTCCTCTGAGTGCTGTTCTTAAAATCTCCTGATTAACTCATCAGCCCTAATAAGGAAGATATGTTTCTCAAATGAATTACTATTTCTGTTTAAATATTTAAACACATCTCTTTAAATATTTTAACAGAATTGTTATGTAATAGGTATTTATATTTAAATAAGATGTTTTACCATCAACTAATACCATTTGAATCTCTTTTTCTCTATGTATGTGCACACATGCACATACAGCTTACATGAACTTAAAGTAATGCAATATTAAAGTTATGAATTTAAATGGTTTAAAGTTAAGAGAATGAGAAAATAAAGGCCCCAGACTAACGGAAAAAGAATGAGGTTAACTTCTGCACACGGCACAGCCTTTATGCCTCTTGGAATGTACTTAAAAGTTCTTTGGGGGCACGGGCTGTCACTGTATTCTTATAGTGCCTGGCACAATGGGACCCAACCATGTTGTAGCCCTTAGGTGCTACTGCAATATTAATGATACAAATAATAATAATAATTATATTTGTAATAGGTAACACAAGAATTTATGAGCAACTGAAAATAGAGTTATAATGAAATTCCTGATATAACCTTAACTGCATGTTGTAATACATGAGAGTGACCAGATAGCAAGTGTGAAAAATTGGGACAGGGAGTGAGGAGTAATAGGTGCCTATATAGGACAAAATCTCGAATATTTGGACTGTCCCTATAAAATTGGGACATTAGGTCACCCTAAATATAACAAATATTTTAGAAGCATCAGCTGGGGCTTCCAAGTTAGTACTGAGTTTAGCTTTGTATATATCTATGCAATGGGCAGAAACTGACTGGTCAAAATATACTAGATTTAGTGCAGATCTGAAAGGAGGTCTATGTGGATGAACTTCTATTAAAGTAACCAGGGCTCCAACTTAAGTAACTGAAGTCTTGATCTGTACATTGTTCACTAGCAGGTGCTAATTGAAATGTGAGATGATTGGGACACCCAGGAATGATGGAATGTTTCTGTTCCCTGATAGGATGAGCCCAACTCTGGTGTGACTATTTGTGATTACAGAACTGACATTCATTTTCTTCAGTAAGTGATCAAAATTGACTGATTCTGCACTTATTCCTGCCAGCAGACTCAGTTGCATATAAAAGGGGTACACATGTGATTTTAAAGTTCAAATGACTCTTTGTAGCATTTGTCTAGCTTTCCTTGCACTTTACCATGGCAGAGCAAACAACTGAGTATAGAGTATGACACATCTGCAGAAACCCCTGAGTCTCAAACACCCACAATGAATTCAATTAGTCACTCCAGGAAAGTTAGCACAGCCAGAGTCTAACTGCAGATAAATAAAGCTTTTGTTACCTTAGACAAAGTGACAAAATAAGTAACACTAGGATTTAGGCACTAACTGAGGAGGCGAGACACAAGAAAATTGAGTGGCAAGCATTCTATTTTAAAGGCTCAGTAATAGGTCATATCCCTGCAGTTCAGTTTATTGTAAACAATTCTGATGTCTCACTAGGAGATAGTATGCTCCTGTTAAACTACCTGGCAATATTTCTTGTGTAGCATAGAGAGAGGTGCCTCACCAAAGGAAATGCTATACTGTTTGTTTCAAGTGTATACGATGTATAATTTCTAAAGTCCTTAAAAGCTAATATGCAGACTGTGCTGACTAGCCATAGTCCTATAGGGACCCTTGTAGAAGTGCTCCAGTGGAAGCTCTGAATGGCCTGGGACCTCATAATATCTCTCATAGCGTGTTTTATCCCTAGATTTCAAAGCACTTTACAGAGGTGGTCAGTATCATTATCCCCATTTTACAGATTGGGAAACAGAGGCACAGAGAGGGGAAATGACTTACCCAAGATCACCCAGCAAGTCAGTGGTAGAGATAGGAATAGAACTCAGTCCCCTGAGACCCAGCCCATTGCTGTCCATTGGGCAACATCATCTCATTACATTTCTCAGAAGCATGGCTGTGCCACTCTATAGAAGTTTGTAGTATATGTTTCCCTCCTGTCAGCTTTGCCTTCTATCTACCTTCCATCTCCTGAGATGCTAGCAGGGAGCAGCCCATGCTCTCAGACCACAGAGCTGTCCCCTGCAAAGAACATGTAAGAGAGGGGACAGGTTTTACATAACAGAGAATGCAACCAGTCACAATCTGCCTATAGCTGTTGACTAACCCAAGGTTATTTTTCTTTCTGTCAGCACAATATGTGGGCTGAAATTTCCCAGGGAGGGGAAAAGAAGATTGTGGGGGGAGGGCATAACATAATTACCCAAATACCGTGGACAGACATGTTGTTTTGTTTAAGTTAAGGATTTTAAGGGTACATAGTACATCATCAGAGTCAAATGATAGAGTTGTAAGCAAGATGTTTCCCCGTTAAATGAGGAAAAAGGAAAAGTAGATATTGTACTAGTGGGAAACAGGCCCATACGTTATATATTGTGAGTGCCAAATTGAGGGGGCCGTCTGGGGTAGAGAGAAATAGTAACAAGTTAAACACAACATGGAGACATTTTTCTGCAAAGGGAAATAATGGTCTTCCCTGTTTAAACTTTGTGTAAATATTTTTTTTTCGAGTGGTTTGGGCCTTTCTTTATCATCTCAGCTTCTTTCACACATCTGGATTGCTTGCTTTGGAAGCACACCTTTCTCTTTGTGACTGTTAATTGTTGTTGTTACTCTATTGTTACTCTATGTATTTGTATTATGGTAGTGCCTAGGGGCCCCATCAAGGCCTTTCTACCCTCTATTGCATCTGTGAAGAAACGCTCAGCCTCCCTGCAAAGCCCTGTCAAATACAAACTCAGATCTGGATTTCATGGCTGAATTTCTCCTACAAGGGTCCGTATAGTGCTAAGGCTAGTAAGCACAGTCTGCCATTTCATTAGCCATCCCAAAACTCCAAATATGAATCCCACTGAACTCTGGGGTTTTAAAATCTAGATCTTATTTTTGCAGCTCAGTTTCATCATTAATATTTATTTCTGTAACAGTTTATAAAGTTTGCATTTGATGTTTATGATTATCGTGTTTTTGCTTACTAAGATGAAAGACTCAGGTATATCCCAAATTCTGCAAAGAAAATGTATTTCCCTGGGATCAGTGTTCTGTTGTTGCAACAGAGCTAAAGGCTAATTTTGATGCATTTTGGCAGAGGCCTTTATTGCTGCTTTAATTCCCTCATTAGAAATCTAGGAAAGCAAATAAGCATGTTCTTAACTTGAATCATATGAGTAGTTGCAATTTAAGTTGATGGGACTGCTCATGTGTTTAAAGTTAATTGTGTTTAAATACTTTGCTGGATTGAGGTCTTAAGTGGGATTGTTCTGTTGTTCCATGGTTTGCCTGGCCTTTTTGAGGGTGTGCAGGAGAGCGGATGGAATGTGACTTCATCTGGCCTTGCCTTCTGTCAGGTCTCATGGTAAAAGATGAATTTGTTAAAACTTATTCATATACGTCATAGGCTCTATCCACCCGAGCAAGCCAGTCTGAGATCTATATCTGGGCAGTCTATTCTCACAAGGCATGGAGATTTGGTAATTTAGCTCTCTAATCTGATTCTTCTATATAATATTTTGTTAAACCATAACCTATCAACTTCAATCATCCAACTTAACTGTTGAAAATCATGGCAACTTTTGATAAGACCTATATGGGCCAGATTTTCAGATTGTAAGATGTTCACCATACTGAGACTTGCACCAAATATTCTTATCAGAAATACATAAATGCAAATACAACAGTACTGTGAGGACTCATACCTTAAAGCACCCCAGAGAGATTAAAGACTATTACGGGGCTGCATAAATGTTGTAAAGTGATTTTAAAATGTGCTAGAGGGGTGCTGTGAACCACATCATTCAGATTTCATCTGAGATCAGGGTTTGTTTCAAATCATTCCATGCAGCTTTAGTACCTATGTGTATGCACTACAACTGAAAACAAGCTCTCTTTGTAGATGACATTTTAAAGAATCTGACATTTAGTCAAGGTGACCACAAGCTGCTAACTTTTGAAAAATCAATAATGCAAATAGTGGTCTGTTAGAAATACCAGTGTGAAGTCAGCTTTAAAAAAGCTCATTTTACTTGCATCATTGCCTCTTACTATGGAGAAGGAAAAAAGTCACTGGTTTAATTAATGTCTATGCTATGTGACACTGAAGTGACGGCTTATATAGGCAATCTGCCAGTAAGGGCTGTTATTTTGCTTTGTTAATATAGGAGAACGAATGGTCTAATTTTAAGCTTGCCCACTTGTCTTTTGTTAGCAACAAAACTGTCTGAAAAAGAGAGATGAAAGCAAGGAAAAGGATTTTGAAAAACTACCTGAATCATGTATCACCAGGCATACTTGTTAATGTGGTTATGGAACCATTTTCTGTACACAGCAATTTGAGAGCTGGGATATTTTTGTTTCCAGAAGTTAGATAACTTAGATGAGGAGAAAGTATAACTGGGACAACACATTTTCACATTTTGTATTTACAGATTGTATCAAACTCATATTTATATACAGAGAGGTTATTTGAATACCAATTTGTACTTTCCTTTAATACTATATGTGCACTGCTGTGGCATTAATGCTGCTCCATACTATTATGCCAATGTGGGTATGGTAGAGTAGGGTGATGTGGAAATTACTGACTGTTTATAATGCTCTATGTGCAACCATTTAGATCAGAAATGGGCAAACTGTGGCCTGTGGGACTGTCCTACCTGGCTCTTAAGCTTCTGGCCCCTCCACCACTGTCCTCTCTCCCTTGCAGCCATACCACCACATGGGTAGCTCTCTGGGCAGCGGGGTTGCGCACTCCTGCTGAGTAGCGTGGCAGCATGTCTGGCTCTGGCTGGGCAGTGTGGCTGCCAGACATGCTGCTCTGAGCACCATGGTAAGGGGGCTGGGGCCAAGGATGAGGGATTGGATAAGGGGTGGGAGTCCCTAGGGGCAGTCAGGGGACAGGGAGTGGTTGGATGGGGCGGAGGTTCTGGGGGGTGGTCAGGGGATGGGGAACGTGTATGTGTGGCGGGATTGGATAAGTGTGGGAGTCTCAGGGGCAGGGGTGTGGATAGGGATGGTAGGGGAACGGGGGGGTTGGATAGGCATGGGGCATGGGGGGGCCTGTCAAGGGGCAGGGGTGTGGATAGGGGTCAAAGCAGTCAGGGGACTGGGAGCAGGGGGGTTGGCTAGGTGGTGAGGGGGTGGTTAGGGGACAAGGAGTGTGGGGGTTGGATGGGTTGGAGGTTCTGAGGGGGGCAGTCAGGGGATGGGAAGTGGGAGGGGTCGGATAGGGGGCAGGGGCCAGGCTGTTTGGGGAGGAACAGCCTTCCCTACCTGGCCCTCCATACAATTTTGTAACCCCAATGTGGCCCTCAGGCCAAAATGTTTGCCCACCCCGGTTCAGACTGTATAAAGTATATCAATGGGCATCCTATGAAACCTCTTGACTCTTTTTTTTTTTTTGTACATTATTGGAGTGGAAGAATTATGAATTGCAGGCATTACACAAGACTTCTTAAGAAAGACAAATTTCAGACTGAGCTTTGTGAAAGTTCAGTATGCCAAGGATGCTCTTTGCTTATGGAACAATCAGTTGAAATAGAGAGCAAGTGTGCCAGTCCACTGTTGAAATTACCCCTGATTATGCATAATGAATTAGTATGTCTTTTTGTGCTACGTTGGTGCACAAAATCTCCAATCAGGATCAGAGGCCTCTTTGTGCTAGCTACTGCACAAACAAATAACAAGTTACAGCTCCTGCCCTGATGATACTGCAATCCAAAAAGTCAAGCCATATGGAGGCCAGGGGAAAGGATTATGCCTATGCAAATACAAAATATATGTGTATGTGATGGGAGAACTAACAAAACATGTGCATAAAATCATTGTGTGTTTGATATCTCTCTTTTCCCCTTAAAGTGTACTACCCTTTAAAGGGTCAGACTAGAGCTCATAAACAGAAAATCTGGGGTGCAATTTAAGGACACTCCCTGCTTGGCACAGGTAAGATAATCAAACAGTAAGAGGAAGCTAAGTGGGGGAGGATTAATGGCACAGTGAAGGGCTAATGATCTCTTCCAGCAGTGTAAGACTAGCCTAGCCAGGCACAGATGCATCGTTTTTTATTTTTATTTTGGGAGATCTGCACCTGGGTCCTGAGCTAAGAACTTTTGATCTGTTAGTCCATGTGCTCCTTCCCTGGGTCTTCCTTGAAGGACGTGTATGTCTTTTGATTAGCTTATTTTGGCTTCTCATTGCCCTGATCTGTGAAAATGGTTTGGTTGACACCAAGGTAAAGGGAAGGTAAAGTTGGACTCACCTGCAGTGCCAAACTCGGCCAAAAGGGTGGCCCATCCCTTTACACTTCAAGTCCTTCATACGTTTTGACTTTTTGGATTATATATTCTTCAGAAGGCTCCTAACCCAACATAGCTGTTCACATCAGGGTTTGGCTGCTAGTTCCAAAGGACGTGATTGAGCAAAGTTCTAAAACACAAATGAAACTCTGAGTACATCAGAAGTCCAATTGACTTCAATGGGGTTACTCTCATAGGCACAGCTTAAGCACCTTGTTGAATTGAGATCTGAGGGGGTTGGAGAGTGGTAGAATGTGTACTGTATGCATAGCACATTGGAAGAATCATGAACTCAGATCTGTATTAGAAATACTGTTCCTTGTAACATGATCATCATATACTGTGACTTAAGATGAGCTGTGAAGTAAGTGCCAGTTATGGAATTTGAAGCTGTTTAGTAAGGACATAGACCTCTACGCACAACTTAGCTAAAATAAAAATCAATGTGATTAAATCACTAAATTTTGTTATTTATGACACCCTTACCTCTCCGCTGAAGTCTAGTACTTTTTAAGTCAGTGAGGTTGCATGATTGTTACTGATTGGTCTGTAGTCTGGACTCTTTTTATCCCTGAACTAACTGTGCCTCATATTATATGAGCAAAGTATTAGGTATATTGGGAAAAGAAACCTGCAATATAGATAATTCAAGATCAATAAAGGTGAAGGGAACTGGTTCTGACCTTACCCTGGGATAAATAAGGACTAATTTCCACTGAAGTGAAGAGAATTACATTAATGTAAAACCTATGTAAGTGATACTAGAAAAAAGCCCCAAGGATCAGAATATGGCTTGTAAGGATGAGCAGGGGAAAAAAATTAAGAATAAAGATAGAGAGGCAGAACTCTTTGATCTTCTAGGGCTGTGGTTTTCAACCTTTTTTCATTCACAAATCCCTAATAAATTTCAAATGGAGTTGCAGACCCCTTTGGATATCTTAGATATAGTCTGAGGACCCTCCGGGAGTCTACGGACCACACAGTGAAAACCACTGTTCTAGGGAAAAGTATTTAAAAATCACGTCTAAAATAGTTAATAAAAATTGTAATGAACTCATGTAAATAGGAGCTGTGCGTTGTTCATACTGCATATTTACTGATTGCAGCAGGTGAGGAACTTTGTGGAAAGTTGGTTGTTCTGACTAGCTATGTGGAGTTTGTTTGGTACTCTGATGTGTGTGTTTTAATATTGGAAGGGATGAATAGGAAATGCTGAGGACATCTGAATTGTCCTAGAAAAGCTTTTGTCTTAAGGGAAACCTGTTCTTACTGAGAGTTCCTGAAAGGATAAAAAAGAGAAGCAAGATATATTCCCCCAAATTCTGAAAAGACACACACAATGTCTCCAAGGTGATGCAAGCATCTGTTAGAGACTATTAGAGACAGTTTTGGAAGGGAAGATTTGCTCAGACTCTGTGGCTTTGGTTGTGAAAGGTTAGCTCTGATATTT
This sequence comes from Chelonoidis abingdonii, assembly GCF_003597395.2. Lineage (NCBI taxonomy): Eukaryota > Metazoa > Chordata > Testudines > Testudinidae > Chelonoidis > Chelonoidis abingdonii. Next base: position 47,946,560 of record NC_133775.1, on the reverse strand, counting down.
GCTGTATTCATATTTAAGGTTTGGGAATGTTGGGATCTAATGCATAGGTTTGGTCCAAATATATATATTTTGTATATGTATGTACAAAAGGTCTGATTCTGATCTCATGTATGCTGTTTTAAACTCATATAACCACATTGATTTCAACAGAGTCAAAATTAGCCCAAAGAGCTTTGTCACCTTTTATAATGTTTATATTAAAACAAGAGTTCAGCTATATTTCTGTGTGGTTGATGGGGAGACTTTTGGAAGCTTCTTTGTCCCTGTGAAAGAGTAGCAGAATGGGGAAAGGTCACTGCTGGCCTCCTACCCCTAACCTCAGTGAGAGTAGCATCCATCTGACTGAAAAAAAGCCCACTTTCTCATCCTTCTGACGTCCTTGTTTTCTTTTGTTATACGCGGTGGACCCTTTTTTGAGACCGAGTTGGAAAGAGGATAACAAAGGCCCTATTGTGCAAACATCTGAGAGCTGTTAGACATTTATCTGAGACAAGAATAACTATGCACTAGGTAAAAGACAGTTGCCTCCTGCTTGTTTATGTACATAACTATCTTGTACCATTTACTCATTCAAGACATCTATGACAAAGTTTTCTAAAGCAGCTATATGACTTATGAGTTTAAGTCTCATTGTAAGCCCATGCGATGTTAATTCTTCAATATCTAAGTCTCTGAAAATGGGACTTAGGAGCTTAAGTCACTTAGGCATTTTACAAATTGTTGCTTCTAAAAGCAACCCCCCCAACATATTTTTTTTTCATTTTTTGAGCATCGTATTTGAGGAGAAGGATTAGTTTGTAGTGTACTACTAAAGTACAGTTATTTATTTAGATATACTTTTATAAGTTTTGTGTTTTCTTCTGGGTATAACTTGGCTCCCAAAATCCATAAACTGCTGAATGTATCTTTTTATTTCTTTGTCTCCCAGTGCTGCTGATATTCAACACTGATACTTAGGGTATTTGAACAGTTTGGAGTTCTGAGCTATTTTAATAACATTCAGATTTACTTTTTCTTGGATTCTGAGTGCCCTGCTATCCTAAGTTACATGGCGATGCTTTTATAATGTAATATATCCTTAGTATTCATGAATAGAATCATGTAGGATGGAGGAAATATCTTTGGATGTTTGATAAAATATGTGAATACAAAAGTTGATGGCAAGCTGAATCTATTTTGTCCTTTTTAATACATTCTGTGGCCTTTGTCTGTCATGAGTGGTCCATTGTTAGTAGTTTATTATTAACACATCATATTGTGTATCTATATAAATCAGCAGTTTGGAGTGTATACAATTCAAGTTTTATACCAGACATATCATTATGGTATCTGAGAGCCATTCAGAGTTTAAAATAAGTATAATGAGTCGAGACATCTGCTGATGTAAATCAGTGTAGCTTCATTGACATCAGTGGAGCTCTGCCAATTTACATGGGTTGAAGATCTGGCAGTGGCTTATATCTGTCAAGTGGGATTCCTTTCCAATCCTCATAGAAAAAAGACTTCTTGGTTTATTTTATTGTTGTTTGAGGAACAAGGTGAGCTTTGTATTTGGGTCAGAAAAGGGCAAGGTTTGTAGCAGTTCTTAGCTCAGGTCTAGAATTTTGAATCAGCCTCCAAGAACAATCTGTCTCCTGCACAAATGAGTTTTACTCTTACTTTAGACAATTCTACAGAACCTGAGGAGTAGCATGACTGAGGATGGCGAAGGTACCATGGAGACAGATGATCTATCTGGGGCTCAAGCTACTTAGCACCTTGCAAATAATGACTGAAGTGAGATTTTAAAGGTATTTAGGCACCTACAGAAGGAGATAGAGGCCTAGTGGGATTTTCAAAAGCCTAACTCACATTGATTTTCCTAAGTCCTTAAACTTGAAGCAAGTGCTTACTAGGAAGCTTGTGCAGTGAATGAAACATGGGGACAATGTGTTATCGGACATAATATATTCATATTGTAATTAATAGAAATCAGAAGCTAGGAATTGTAGAAAATTAATAACAGAAGCAAAGCAAACAAGGATAAATCTACAGCCAGCAGGTCAAGAACAATATGAAGGAGTTTTTTAACTATGTTGAAATGATAGAATTATCAATAATAATGGAAAAATGGCAGAAGTATTCAACAAATATGTGTCTGGGGGAAAAACAGATGGTAACACTCTTTTCTTTACACTAGTTTCTTAGGAGGATGTTAAACAGCAGCTACTAAAGTCAGAGATTTTTAAATTGGTAGGTCAAAGAACTTTAAAAGACCTAAGTGAGGAGCTTGCTGGACTCTGATTTTCAATAAGTCTTGAAATACTGGGGAAGTTCTAGAAGACTGGAAGAAAGTCAATGATATGCCAGAATTTAAAAAGGGTGAATGAGATGACCCAGGGACTTATAGTCTTATCAGTCTGATGTTGATCCTGGAAAAGATAATGGAGCAGATGATATGGGATTAATAAAGAGTGAGAGGAGGGTCATATAATGCCAATAGCATAAATTGATGGGAAATAAAGCCTATCAAACTTACTTGATTCTTTTAAATGAGATTACAAGTTTGGCTGATAAAGTAATAGTGTTGATATAATATACTTAGACTAAAATGGCTTGATTTAGTGCTGCACAGCATGTTCATTAAAAAACCTAGAACAATATGAACTCAACATAGCATACGTTAATTGGATTAAAAGATGGCTTGTTGATAGGTATCAAAATGTAATTGTAAATGGGGAAATCATCATCAAGTGGGTGTTTTTTATGAGGTACTGCAGGGACTGGGCAACTTTAATTAAGGTTATATTTTAGTCATGGGTATTTTTAGTAACAAAAGTTCATGGCCCATTACCTGTCAATGACTTTTACTAAAAATACTTGTGACTAAAACTTGGGTGGGGGGCTGTGAGTGCTCTGGAGGGGTGGTCCAGGGGCGCCCCCACTGGTGATGAAGGTGGGGGAGGGTTGGCAGGACTGACAGGGGTTTTCTACACGGCTCCATGTTCCTGCAGCTCCTAGGCAGTGGAGGGACCAGGGACTCTGCATGCTGCTCCTGCAAAGAACACCGGCTACTGCAGCTCCTGTTGGCTGTGGTTCCCGGCCACTGGGAGCTGCGGGGATGGGGCCTGTGGGCGCAGAGCCAACGCCACCCCAGCTCCTCCACCATCGAGGAGCTGCAGAGCCATGCCAATGGGAGCAAAGAAGCCCCCAACTCCTGAGGTAAGCGCCCCCCTGCCCCTAGCCCTGAGCCAGCACCAGCTGTTGCAGCAGTCACAGAGGTCAAGGAAAGTCATTGAATCTATGACTTCCGTGACACACTCACAGCCTTAACTGTAATATTTTTATCAATGACCTGGAAGAAAACAAAATTCCTACTGGTAAAAGTTTGCAGATGACCCAAATTGGTGGAGTTGCAAATAATGAAGATGACAGGTCACTGATACAGAGCCATCTTCATTGGTTGGTAAACTGTGTGCAAGCAGCCAAGGTAGGACATATTTATAGCATATAATCCTGGGAAGCAGTGATTTCTGAAAAAGATTTGGGGTCATAGTGGATGATCAGCTGAGCATGAACTCAGAGGTATGCTGTGGCCAAAAGGTCTAATGTGATCCTTGGATACATAAATGTGAGAATATCAAGTAGGAGTAGAGTTATTTTACCACTATATTTGGCACTGATACCACCACTGCTGGCATGCTGTGTCCAGGTGTGGGGTCCACAATTCAAGAAGGATGTTGATCATCTAGAGAAGATTCAGAGAGGGGCCATGAAAATGGTTTAAAGATTAGAAAACGTGCCTTATAGTGATAGACTCAAGAAGTTTAAGCTACACCTCTACCCTGATATAACGCTGTCCTCGGGAGCCAAAAAATCTTACCGCATTATAGGTGAAACTGCAATATATTGAACTTGCTTTGATCCACCGGACTGTGCAGCCCTGCCCCCACCCAGAGCACTGCTTTAACGCTTTATATCCAAATTCGTGTTATATCAGGTTGTGTTATATTGAGGCAGAGGTGTATTTAGCTTAACAAAGAAAAAGTTAAGGGGGTGGCTTGATCATGCTATATAAGTACCTTCATGGGGAACAAATATTTAATAGTGGGTTCTTCAGTCTAGTAGAGAAAAGTAGAACACAATCCAGTGGCTAGAAGTTGAAGCTAGAAAAATTCAGACTGGAAGGAAATAAGGTATAACATTTTTAACAGTGAGAGTAATTAACTATTGGAACAGTTTACCAAAGGTCATATTAGATTCTCTATCACTTTCAACTTTTAAATCAAGACTGGCTGCTTTTCTGAAAGCTATGCTCTAGGAATTATTTTGGGGAAGTTCTAACTGCTCTAGCCTGTGCTATACAGGATGGCAGGCTACTTAGTTGATCAGAGTGGTCCCTTCTGGCCTTGGAATCTATCAATATTGCTATGCAGAGGAGCCAGTGTATGCTGCTCTAGTCACAATTCTCAGGACTGGCACTTTAAGCCCAGTAAATTGCATTGCCGTAATCTAGAGAAAAGGGTGATGACAATTGATTAATAACAAGGAGAGAATTAGATATGAATGAATAAATACAAATGAATAAATACACAGGTAATTAATGTGAGCAACATAAAGATCTATGTTTATATATGAATGAAATAGATTGTATACACACACAATTCCCATAGTCTGTGTAAATAACGTAAATAACCATGAGATGGTTTGGGTGGAATGTACAGAAGCACTCAGTGTTGGTTTAGCCCTATTCCCTCTAAAGTCAACGTGACTTTTACTACTGATATTAGTGGGAGTGAACTCAGGCACCTGCTGAGTGTTTCTGAAAATCCTTTGGGCAGGAAATATTACATATTTCCCCCATTAAAATCTTGTTATGTAGTTAAAACATGTAATGGCTATTGTGACAGTGAAGCCTGTACATGCATTTTGTACTCAGATGCCCCCCTGGGTTATGCAAACCCAACTTACGCAAATCTGAATTTAAAGAAAAAATTCTGTAAGCTAGAAATAAGAGGGGTTTTTCTGGGGGAGGGGAAGGGGTAATTGTCGGGTTTCTGACTTATGCAAAATTCAAGTTATGCAAGGTGTTCTCGAAAGGAATGCTTGAGTAAGTCGGGGAGCGTCTGTATATAAAATATGAATGTGTGTGTATATATATAGAAATTCTCTGTAAAGGAGAGATTATGATATCCCTGATGTTACATTACCTGAAGGAATGAGGTGAGACCCACATTGTCAAAATAATCCAATCAATTGTAATGCAGCCTCCGACAGTGATAGCTAGAGCTGGTAACACACAGGTCTATCCGCCCCACCCTCTACCCCCCCAAAAAAAACAAATTTATTTTCATTTTAATTTCCATTTCCCCAACAATTCTCTCAAACCACACCCACTTACAACCCAGCTAATGTGGAAGGGGAAGCCAACTACAATAATATAAAAAGTTCAAAGCATGACTAAAAATAGCATTAGAACCAGGAGATCGTACAGTCTTTTGAACAATTTTCCATTGTTGCTTGTGATATAATTTAAACATATAGAAGATTTTAATGAGAAAAAGATCTTAAGATTATATACTGTGCTAAAGGTCTCATAGAAATATTGCTAACTCTGAGCATTCAAAATAGTTTGTGGCCAAAATATCATGAGATTTTTTTTTAATAATAGGTACTGGCTCTTTTTATTTGCTTTCTACCTTTAGGGTGCACTCAGATCACATTTTAAAGGTTTTCTCACAAATCATAAGGATAGAAGCTTCCTTTAAAACAAAGAAACAAACAAAATGAAAACTTAGATTATCTGACTTCATATTCTCAATCCATGACATAAACTCAGTTGATTAATTTAAGTAATACTGAGCCTGAGCAGTCTTCTCAAGTGCACTGATGTCTTTTGGGAACTATTGTCACAGCTCATAATTACATTGGGTAAGATAGAATGTGAGTTCCGCAGTGGATGGGCACCCTGAAGGTCAGCTTGTCACACTAAATAAGACAACTCCACCACCACCACGTTAATGCCCATCTATATTTCCAGAGATGGGCTAAAATTAGAGTATTGTGAAAACTACGTGGTAGTGAAAGTTTAAACTCCTCCCTTCCTCCCCAACAGACACTTAAAAAAAAATCTAGGACACCAGGTTGGCAGAAATATTTTATCAAACTAATTTAATCAAAGTCTAAATTAAAGGAGAAAAATTGTACCAAAATAAATAATAACATTAGTTTGTTTTACAGTTAAACTACTGATTCTATTTGAGGTTAATATACAATTCATAAATTTAAACATTACTAGCAATAAAGAAACTAGGACTGATTCTCATTTCTGCTCCAGTGCTTTTGAGTTTATTATACTCAAAGGAGCCAGATTCCAGTCATGGCCATCCAAAGGTGAATTTCCCTAGAGGATGGCAATTCCCCATTGATAAAAATCCAGCAGAAGACAGGGCTTACACCATTATCTTTACCCTCCCATCCCACTTCAGCAAGTGGACATTTCAGGATGAGGGAGAGAAGAGAGAGGGCATGTTTTAAGATGTATTATCTCCCTACCCTATGATGAGATTGACACCTTTGCCTATTTAGCCCACAGTTTTGCTGACCTCTTTTGCTTCCATATAATACTGAAATCTTGTGTGTTGTCCTATATCAAGCCTAGGTCTATATCTGCATTTATGCTTTCCAAGTTTCTTTCTCCCATTTCATATTAATGTTCCAGATATTGGCATTTACTGCTTATATTAATAAATTTCCATAGGTCTATTTGCATTATTTCTCTCTTCACTGGTATTTGCGATTTCTTCCAATTTCAGGGTAATTTTTAGGCCTCAGTCTCCACGGGTGGGTTTCCATTCATGTGTGTAAAATTTGTGTTTGTGCATGAAGATGCATTTGAATGTGCAAATTGGGTAATTAGGTGTGCAACTGAAGGCGTTAGAAGTGCATGTGGAAGTCGAAGTCCTGGATGCACCAAACTGCATGTAGTAACCACTTTTTAACAATTTAGGCCAAAATAAAGCATTGGTAAATAATAAATGTAACTCTGATAATTAGCACTACGTGATTTAGTAATGAAATAGAAAGCTACCTGCTGATTACAAATTACTACATATTAGCCCTGTAGTGTTCAACTTTTAATTAAAAAAACTTAAATTAAAAAACCCATGCCTTGAATATGTGATCATTAATAAATCATTTATAGTCTTTGTAGAGCAGTTTATTCCGAATTATAGGTTATAGTGCACATGCAGTTTAGAAGTTAGCTTTTAAATAAAAACATCATTTCAATCAATAATACCCTGCTTGTATTGTGCCTGGAATGTAGTGTCTCCCTGCCTCACCTTTTGGACAGCTTTCTTTGCTCATTGCTCTAAATAATAAGTGGTAAGGCAAGACTTGAAATTTAGTTAGGCCTGTATGGTTCAATTTCATATTTCACTATCAATGACTCTTTTTTAAGCTGTCATCTGGAAAGAGATAGATGAGAGCAGAGGAGAAGCGAGTACATCGTTTGGTGTTTTTATCTAAACACCCCAGTTATTAATTTGTATCTTGCAATCAATGCTTTCAGTCATGAAGTTTCCTGGCTCTGCTTTGCTGCGTCATCAACACAGTCATTCTCCCTCTGTCAAGCTCAGCTTCAGTAAAACTGATTTTTAGTTACTGTTTCTTATAACACATTCCAGTCCCAAGGAGAAAATGTCATCCCTTCAGAACTGGAGGAAACCATAACAAATTTTGTCATCTTTTATCAATGGTAACAACAGGTGAAATAAAAAAAAATAGCACTGGTTTGTTTCGGGATTCTGTCATGCATGTTGTAATTGTCTTTGACAGGCTAAACCTCAGGCTGGTACTGACCTTCTTCTTTTACTCCTAGAAACAAATAGCTGCAGCCTCTGTTGTTGCTACTGTGTTTGTAGGACAATTCATGGGGCCTTTTTTTTTTCTGTAAAACTAAAAAAATCAATGGCAAATTCAATCTTGGAGCTGTTCCACGAATTTGGCCCTGTATGCTAGAAATTCAAAGGAAGATGCTAATATTGCCCATGAATCCGATAGCATCTCTGGCATCTACACCTACATGGAACCCCGTTACAGTCTAACAGGCATCTAAAGGAAAAAAGTCTTATTTGGAACACTGCTCTTTGAGACTCCTTTAGTATATTAAAACCGAGTTCTGAGAACCTTACTTTACGAGTGGTCCCACTGAATGGGATTACTTGTGTGAGTCAAGACTTGCTCCCAAGCGCAAGGGCTTACTACATGGAGTCACTGAGCTACAACAGAGTTTGCTTGGAAAGAATTCCCAGACTGGGCAGACCCGAGAGCATAGACTGCTCCCTTGTGTTGCACAATGACTAGGGCTTGTCTACACTGTGACATTGTCAACAAAATGTTTGTCTTTCACGGGTACTTTAAAAAAACCCCTGCGAAAGACAAAAGTTTTGCTGACACAAGCGGCAGTGTGTGCCGACAAAGCTAACACCACTCGAGGGGCTGGAAGTATTTTGTTGGCAAAAGTGCCGACAAAATACTGACAGAGTGTTCGCACATGATGACTTTTAGTGACAAGACTGTGTTGACACAGCCTTTCACTAGAAGCTGCATAGTGTAGACAAGCTGTAAGATTTGGACTTAAAGAGTAGAAGTGCAGTCCAACTGCCATTAAAGTCAATGAAAATATTCCTGCTCACCTCAGTGGGAGTTAGATTGGGTTTATAGGCAAGTCATTTATTTACAGGAATGGAAAATATCTATTCATTTTCCCTCTGATAAATCTGTCTCTATGCTTACAGTGATGTATGCAAAATGTGTGTAATGTATGTAAAATATAAAGTAGCCAGCCCATTTGATTTACTATGCAGTTTTTTTTATTTATTTTAAATAACTGATTTTATGCACAAATCAAGTTTTACTGGGCAAATTTAATTATTGCCTTAGCAATTTAGCTTCAAATACACATCTCCTTTTTTAAAAACAGAAATGCTACCTGCTCTAGGCAAAAAAAAAATAAAAAAAAATGCTAGGTTCTATTTAAAGCAGCTGAACTGTGACAGCTGTAAAGTTAATATGAGGCTGGAGAAATGCCCTTCACAGATTTATGTGAACAGATGAGCAGTTACAGCTAGTTTAGAAATCCTGTTTTCACCCTGATCCTCGTGACCTTTAGGAACACCACTTGCAATGAAATCATTACTCAGAGGACTTCTTTATGGATAATAATTTTAAGGGGACTGCAGCATAGATTACCTCAACTCATCGTTCCACACATTTAGAAGCTTGCCCATATTCTGCACTGGCTTATACAAATATTAATATTAGTACTTCTATTACAGGAGCCCTTGGGGACACAATCTCAGTTAGGTTCTCTGTTGAGGCACTGAATAAATGTATGGGAGACAGTCTCTGCCTGAAAGTGTTCACAATCTAAATATGCAAGACTGACAAAAGACATGTTTCATTATCCCCATTTTACAGATGGGGACAGGGGAAAAGAAACGAGGCCAGCACCACATAGGGAGTCTGCCAAAGTTAGGCACTGAACCCAACTCTCACAAGTCCCACTCCAGTCTTTAACTACAAATCTACCTTTTTTTTTAGGGTTTTTGTCTAATTCTGCGAAAAATCAATGAGAACAGAGTGGAGGTTTACTGCAGGGTTTGGCCCTTGCAATGGAGTGCTTTGCATTATTGCTCATGGAGAAGCTGTGTGAGATGAGTGGGTTTAGTATGCTTTTCCTTATGCTAATTCAGCTTGGTCTAATCACAGATGTCTGAAATCTGTTAGGTTCACTTAAAACCACAGCTCACATATTGTCTCACCCAACTGTAATTTTATGCTAAATACAGTATAGTCAAATCTCCTTCCTAATATATTTTAAAAAAAATCCAATTAACTTGTCAGCCCTAAAGTGTTTGTAGCATATTGTGCCTTTGTTAAAATTCATGCCGTGCCACAATGGGGGGAAAAGATAAGACTGCTTCTGCTGGTTTTAGTTTGTTGTCCAGATTTTACTGTTTGTATTGTATGTCTTCACTGTAGCTGCATCAAATGTACATACATAATCTCAGTGGCTATAGAATGCTTGTTCAGGCTAAGAGATTTAGGCATTTAAACAAGAGGGTGAAAAAGGCAGGGAGCAATATAACCTTGACAATTGCTTTTTGAATTTTCTAACTCTGTGTCTTTGGCAAATTTGAATAGTGCTCTGATTTGTAGATTCCTCATTAAAATACAAAACAAAGAAAGTTAGTGGCAGAACTTCTTGGAAAGAAAAATCCCTTCAAATAAGTTTAGAGGGATAGGAGCTTTTATGCTTCTTTATGGACAGATTCTGCTGCCTTTACTCACTCAGAGTCTTACTACTTGAACTGTACTGTTGATTTCTGAGCCTAATTGACTCATTGACTCAAGGAGTAAGATATTATTCAGTGTAAATATCTAGTCCTTAGAGAGAGAGAGAGAGAGAGAGATTGTAAATTCTTTCAAGAAGGGACTATAATTCATGATATGTATAGTGCCTAGCTCAGAGGGGCCCTACTCTCATTGGCCCATAGGTGCTTTTACAATATAAATGTTACATAGTAATAATAATATTGAGAGATTGCAGAGAGAGAAATTACAGGTCATGTCTAAGAAGTATATTTATGTAAATATTACATGCCATAATAAAATAACTAATCCTTCTTTTCTGATGTAAAAATGGTAAGGAAGCACCATCCAGAGACACATAAAATATCTTTTCCTAGTGCTACTATTGAGACAACTGTAGTACTTACTTCTACTTATGCAATAGCTATCCTCACATTCCCCACTCTCAGCTATGATGATATAAAAATTATTAATAGGAAGTAACCATCAGGAACCAAAATTGGGAAGCCATCTTTTCAACTGAAGCAGCATCTAAAATAAAAAAAAAAAGGAAGAACCTGATAGTACTCAGTCACACTGGAGCTATTACTACAGTAGATCACTGCTCCAAAGAGAGAAGAAAAGTTATCTGGGTACACAATCACAGCTGGAGACTTGGATGGGTTGGTGGCATTTTGAGGATTTCTTTTCTTTTTTGAAATGAGAAAAAATGTCACATGCTGAGAAGGATTGTAGGAAGCATTTGAAGATATTGTTTATGCACCAATGAATGGGGTTTCTTCTGTGATGTTGAAATGGACCCAAAAGCTCTCCTCTGACAGTATTTTTGTAACTTTGGGTTTTCAGCCTAAAAGGAGAAAATACACGTGAGTACTGGGAATAATAAAACTTTGAATAATAAAATTCAAAGCCCTCAGATGCACCATATTTAGTAAGATGTATAACTGGTAAAATTGTCTAATATCTTATAACATTTATATGCCCTTTACCATTACTTTGAAAGGATGTAAAATCCTATAACTTGTTCATTAGTGTTTTTATCTGAGAATTTACAAAGTAGCTGACATTCTCCCCCCCCCCGCGAAAAAAAAAAAGTTTGTCATAAAAAATGAAGCAAAGAGTTTTGGGTGATGAAATATAGAGGATCTTACAGATATAACTATTGATAGACCAAGTAAGGGGGTATTTGGGAAACCAGAATATACACATACTAGCCGGTCTAACAATACATACTCTAGGTTACTGAAGGAATTAGCAAATTTGCTGGCTAAACAACTGCCATGTTTTTAAAGAATCACCTAAAACCAAGAGGTACTAAAATCCTGAGGAAAACTTAGTACTGATCTTCAAAAGGGAAAAGAATTGTGCCCCTGGAAACTACCCAAGGACATAAATCTTGCCCCTGAAGTCCTCATGGAAGACGCTCTATCAGACTACTCTCTACTACTCTTCCAAACAGGAATAGCAGTTAGTAAGAGAGATCATATTGATATAGGAAGGGATTTTCAAAAGCACTTCGCATTGGCAAATTCTTCATTCATTGAAGTCAATGGAAGTTTTACCATTGACTTTAAAAGGGGCAGAGTTAAGCCAGTGGGTAACATCCATTATGTTTTAACAGCATTAACATTGATATTAGTTATGGAGCCAACCTATGGCCTCATATTCTGGCTATATCACCCACAAATTAACATTGTGTTTTTACTGTCTTCTAATTTTGTGTGGAAACAATCTTTTGTCATTGTTCTGCTGTATTGAGCCTTTTAGCGTATAGGCTGCTTTCAAACAACACTCTTCTGAACATTAAAAGATTTACTGTATAACCTTCAGTGCAAGCTGGCTTGTTATGCACCAGTAGTGGTAGTGACAAACTGAATTTGTGTCAGTTAATCTGTAAAAAACTGTGCACAGAACTGGCCATGCATCAACAAGTCTTCAGAGAACAATGAGTTTGCTGAGGATAAAGTAGATATGTCCCACTGAGACACTTAGAAGAATATAATGTTTGTGAGGGCTTATACAGAGAATAGTTTATGCTAATCCTCCTTTCACTATTCAGGTCACAGTCATTTCTTTAATTGTTTGGGTATCTTAAATTATATTCATGTATTCTTATTACTTATTGTTTCTTTAGATTTAAATAATTCAGAATGCCCATAGAGAAAGATCAAGGCACCCTGGAAAATAATTAGGTTTACTGTCCCAAATGGTGAGCACCTAGCACAGAAAAATTAATCATATATAAATAATGAATTAACTCAGCCAGCCAATAAACCACCCCTTTGCCCTACCCAGAAACATTCCCTCACCTTTCTCCTAAAACCTTGTCAATGTGCTTAGATGGCCAACAGATTTGAGTCTATTGGTCTATTTTGGACCAAGGTGGGGAGAAAATACCAGAGCTGGAGCCCTCCCAGAGAATAGTCTTACTGTCATAGTTGAATTTGTTGTTCCTGTAATTTAAAGAGAGCCACAGCAATTTTCCAAACTTGGCCACTCCTCACTCCCTCTCCCAGGGAAGAAAAAACAAACTACAGAAAACACAGACCAGTTTTGCTCCCTCACTGAAACAGAGCATGGGGATTTTCAAAAGCATCTAGGCACCTGATTCCCACTGGACTTCTAAATGCACCTTTATGTGTCTAAATACATTGAAAATCTAGCCCTTAGTTAAGAGAATTACTTGTTTGAATAAGGTTCCTCACAAGGAAAGATTCAAAGGATTGGACCTTTAGATCCATCTAAGAGTGGAAGAGACATAGAAAATTATGTGAACATTCTTTGCAAAGCACTGCATCTGCCCCAACTTGAATTTCTACAGCACTATTGCTAGGGTCAGCAAACTAGTTTGTTTAAAAGAAGACTTGATCAGGCCATTTGCCTGAAGCATAAAAATATTATTTTTCTAACAAAAGTGAAGTCTGGCTATTTAAAATTTCTCACACTCAAACTCCTCACTGTTCCATCTAAGAGCAGAAGTGGAGGAGGCAAAATGCAAAGGAAAGCTACCCTGTAGCATTTCTGTTTCATGCAGCGACAAAAAACTGTGACGGTCTCACAAGAAAGTCTGGTATTCAGCACATTTCCAGTCCAGTGACAGACTGAAGGGGTGAAGCTAGAGTTCTGAGAAGGATTTTCATATGATGTCCCTCAACTGACCTTCTGAAACTTTTCAGGTTTATCCAGCACTAAAAATCAAGCAGAACACAAATAAACAAATGCATTTAAAACTTGTTAGAAACCCTATACCAAACAAAACAGGAAAAACCTTATTTTAAACTTATGCAGAGTTTAACAGCCCTTTCAAAAGGTGCTTATCAAGTGCAAAAGCCTTCAAAAGTTTTAGCTGGTGTTAAGCTTTGTATAGTTAAAACAATAAATTAAAAGGTCAAAACAGCTGCTGGATGTAGTGTCACAAAGGGAATTTTCCGAAATATATTTTATTTCTACAGGTGACTCAGTTTTGCCTTTGTGCTTTGCATTGTTTTATACAGAGTGTAAAGAGTTAAACTACTTTTGAGGGCAGCGCAGGAGACGTGTTGTTTCTGTCCTGTAACTTTGGGTGGTATGGATAAGTCCTTAAGAGCTGTCTGAAACTGACTCATATCAATGGAGGATCTGCAAAGACAATGGAAACCCCAAGGACTGAACAGCTGACACCTATCCATGGGAAACTCCAGCAGGCAGAACATGTGAACTCAGCATGGGTCTGAAGAAGAAAGATAAGGGACCAAGAGGTGAAAAGAGACTATAATAAAGCTGGCCTTAAGAGATGGACAGGAACTCAACTGAGACCCAAAATGCTGGAGATGAAACCAAGATGGTTCCTTCAGTAGCATGGCTCAAGGGAGCCCTGGCTTGGCCAGTGTGGACCATGTCTTAACCTTTGATTCTTCATGTTAACCTGAGGACTTCCTGATGCTGTGTTCCAGTTGACTAATACACTCTTCTCTATTTTGAAAAGGCTGCCTGGTGTCACTGCAAATAGTTGCTGAGGTGCATTGATCCTCAAATTGGGGAAACAGTGGGATCCCTTTGGGGTCTGGCACACTGAATGGGTTCTTTCAAAGGACTGTGTAAAAGCTGGGTCATAGCATAGATCCATCACTATTGAAAACCATAGTTGATAAGCAGCTAGAGATTTAAGGCCTGGTCCACACTGGGAGGGATCGATCTAAGATACGCAACTTCAGCTACAAGAATAGTGTAGTTGAAGTCAATGTATCTTAGATTAACTTAGATTGACTTACTTTGCATCCTCGCAGCATGGGATCAACGTCTGCCGCACCCCCGTCGACTCCGCTTCCTTCTCTCGCCCTGGTGGAGTTCCAGAGTTGACAGAGAGCGCATTTGGGGATTGATTTATCGCGTCTAGATGAGACATGATACATTGATCCCCAATAGATCGATCACTACCAGCCAATCCAGCAGGTAGTGTAGACATATTCTAAGTCAGGTGTGCTTTGTACTTGGCAGGGCCGGCTCCAGGCCCCAGCATGCCAAGCATGTGCTTGGGGCGGCATGCCACGGAGGGCGCTCTGCTGGTTGCCGGGAGGGCGACAGGTGGCTCCGGTGGACCTCCCACAGGCGTGCCTGCGGAGGGTCCGCTGGTCCCGTGGCTCTGGTGGAGCGTCCGCAGGCATGCCTGCGGGAGGTCCATCAGAGCCACGGGACCAGCAGACCCTCCACAGGGATGCCTGTGAGAGGTCCACCAGATCCGCAGGACTGGCGAGCGGCAGAGTGCTCCTCGCTGTGTGCCACCGTGCTCGGGGGCGGTGAAATGGCTAGAGCCGGCCCTGGTACTTGGCTTTGTATGTGCCTGCTAGTAAGAAATCCAATAATGATCACTACTGACAGATTTAGACTGGGCTTTTGTTTTTGTTTTGGGTTTTTTTATTTATAAATGTTATCCTCAAAACACAATCATGACTAAGTTGTTTTCTTTTACTTTAAAGTTAGAAATGAGAAATTGTTGACTACTGGTGAGTCTTACTGAAAACTGTGGGCATCTGACCAGTTTTTACAATGTAGTTTGTGGTTTTTAGTACACACACAAATTCCATGAATTTTAAAGGACAGATCATATCTGAGTTAGACTTAGTCCAAACACTGCATTTAGATATGCTTTCTCTCCATCACATTTGTGGCTATTATTATCAGAGAGAACTCAAGAGTCAGCAACTGTGGACAATGGTGGAAGTCTGAACAACTGAATTAATAGCTTTATTATAAATGTGTGTGTGTGGGTAAACAATGTGGCTACTGCTTGGGCCTCTCAAAGGGAAAGGATGGCTCCTCCTCATATGGAGATTAGGCAGGATAATAGAAGTCAATGAAAATCCCTCACAAAAGTTATGTTGCCTATATATATATATATATATGTAGAGAAAGCTATTGTTAAAGACAATCTTAATCCTGAATCACCCAATTTGAATAAAGAGAGGCTGTCTCAAATATCTTTAATATTCTGAATGAAAAATTGATGCCTATCTGTCAGGCAGTTGCTCTAGTTATGTAAATTATTAGGAGGCAAACTGAGTTTATCCTAGGCTGCTAAGTAGTATGATTCTTCTCAAGCAGTAGACTAATGTCAATCAACACTTTTTTCTCATAATAAATTATGTCTGTAAAAAGGAATGCATTAAAAAAAAAGTTCAGGCAAATAAGAGAAGAAAGGCTAATCATACTGCTAGTGGAAGCAGTGACATTATAGTACTGACAAATTATAATATCCGTTATGCTAATTCATTTGTGCTATTCTTGTAATTGTGAATCCTCACACACTCTTCTGGAAACAATAAGTCATTTAAAATTGTTTGATCTATTCAGAACATCCCTAGCTCCCATCAACATCAGTGGAGCTGCAGATACACAATACTTTTGAAAATCAGGCCATTAGCTTTTCTCTGTCTGTTGCAGTTTACTAGTCTATGAAATAGGTAACACAAACATTCCCTGTGCAGATGGACTCAGACTTCCCTGGAAGGCACTGGAAGATTTAATAGTGTAGGGGAGACCTACATTACTATTTGAGTCACTTCTAGTTTACAGTATTCAAGCATTTACTTCTGGCAGTGCCTGGATCTCTCTCTGTTGCTTACTTCTGCCTGAACCACAACAGGAAATGATGTTAGAGTTGGGTGGAGCCTATCACAAAAGACAGCAGGAAGGGAAGGGGAAAAGAAGGGAATAACATTGGAATAGCCCCCAGAACAGAGCTGAACTGAGAGAAGAGGAAACAGAAAAAGCAAGGCCATATTATTCTTGAATTGTCTGTCTGCCTCCCTTGCAGAAATACACATGTACACACCTCGCATGCCTCATTGGGACAGCTGTGATCATTTTCAAGGCCATGTGCAATTACGTTTATCATGCAAGTTTGATTGCCTTGCCTGTCCAGCTTCCCCTTCTGATAGTCATGTAAATCTGACTGACACCTATTGGATAGAGGCTGAGATGAAAAACTTGGCCCCTGAATACGGTCCAAAGATGGCATCCAAGTAGGAATCTGTCTCACTACTCACATGACCTCCAACACCATGGTATGCCAGCACCTTTCCCTCTCCCAGTAGCAAGGGGTGGGAATGGCTTTTCACTTGTATATTGACAGTGGAGACGCTATCTTTAGCATGAGTCTTTAGTTTGTGTGTTTAGTCCCATGGCTCTTGGGTTTCTAGTAAAATTTACCAATCTCCATATATGAGTGGATGTTTGCATTGTGATGGAAACATAGGTAAATGTAGAGGTTGACAGGATGGGGTGGGGGGCAAGATGAAAGAGAATTTGAGGAAGAGAAAGGAGAGACTGACTATGTGGAGGAGGTAGCGAAAACAATTTAGGGTGAGAAAGAGATATAAAAGAACGGATGGAAGACGAGAAAAGGAAAAGAGAAAACACACACTTTGAAAACAACTGAGGCAAAGGCACACCAGGATCTATTACAGGAAAGGTAAGAAAGGAAAAAAAAGTGCAATCAGAAAGGGGAAGATGGTTTACCAAAACCAGATGAGATGATAGACAATAGATTGTAATTAATGACCAAATACAGAACACCGATATTTTAATCTTTACATTATAAGGGATGTGATTGCACAGTCTTTCTTTTTTGATTTGGATTTTTTTTGCTCTGGCTCGTAAGTGTTGGGTAGATATTCTAAACTCTGGTAATGAGGCAGTGGCCAAAATTTGCAAAAGTGACCAATGATTTAGGATGCCTCCCCTTTTGAGGGCACAGTTTGAGACACTCTATGGGTTTTCTGAAAATCTGTCAGTTCATTCTCTGAAAATCGAGCCCCGTTGAGGCATCTTAAGTTGAGCATCCAGAATGGAGACACTCAAAATCACTAGGCACTTTTGAAATTATTGAGCACAGCACACTGCGCTTTCTGAATGGCTCACTATTTTCTTTTAGGCTATCAAAAACAGAGCTGGTGTTCAGTGGGGAATCAGTAAAATCTGCTCCAAGAGGAATATGCAGGAAATGTATTACTTCAAACCTTTTCTTCTGCGTTGTTAATATATTTGATAATACACGTTCCTGCCCCTTTTGTTCGGGTTTGAAAGTCCTTTGCCTGGTTACCATTATCAATACAATGAAGCTCAAAGTGTGAAGGAAGGAGTGTTAACATCTATGAGGCTGAGGTTCTTCAGCCTCCCCACAAATACCAGTACATTCGATTGCAGTGCACCTTTACGAGGAGCCTTTTATAACAATGCATTGCAAGTGCTGAATAGAAAACAACCTTTGGAGCTAGTTAAACAAAATTAAAAACTGGGAGGCAGGGGGAAATAGTTCTTTAGTTTACTTCTATACACAGAAATGAAATGAGCTGCTGCTACAACAAATGTTTAGCTCAGCAATTCCTTTCAAGTGCAATTTATGGAGACTTTGACACCTACTGGCTACCATTTATATTTGGGGATAATTAATAAACTAAGCTACAGAGAACAAAGGCTGTAGAGGGTTTCTGAGTTCGTCAAATAAGTAAGGAAGAGCAAGGTCACGTAGGGAGTTACACATTAGAATAATCATTTTTAAATCAGTTTGAAACTTTACGAGAAGCCAGTGCTGAGACTGAAAAAAGGGAAATGTGGTCAAGGCTTCTCTTTGTGCTGGTGATTAATCTTGCTGTAGGCATTTTGTGCTCACTGAAGTTTTCTCAAAGCATGTCCTGGAAGAAACATCAACAAGAAATTACACTAGCCAGTCCATACAATGACAAACACAGAAGAGCATAGCAGTCTGCATGTGGAGGAAGAAAATGTTTTTGAAACTTATTTTCTCAGATGGCATATTTTATTACAGCCGGATTCAAGTGTGATTCAAAAGATAGTTTGAGAGTCCCCAATAAATCCTCAGGTGCTCACTGACTGTTAATGATGACTAAAGAAAGCAAAGAAATGACCAACGGATGTTTGTCCTCTGACAGAAGAACCTCTCCGTAATGAAACCATTCGCTACTGAGGATGAAGGAGCTGCAGGCAAGTGGTGAAAATAGCTATTCACGGGTTAATACAAAAGTTGTTATACTTTGATTAAATACCCTTTCAATTAAACTACTAATAAAAAGTAGCTGCAGGAGTCATGTTACAGATCTGGTTTCCCCCGTCTGTCCTTATGTTACAAAAAGAAACCATAGTATCATTCAGATTCTCCTCTGGATGCAGGAGAAGGGAGTGAGTAGCACTTGCTAGCAGACACTAAAGTGAGATGGGTGATGGATGTGACTGTTTAAAAACACCCACAGCTGATTTCACCTAAAATTATTAGCAGTGAAATAATTACTAATGCTGTCACTTAAAATGTCAACACTCGACTTCATATTTACTGTCACATGAATGGTGCAGTTCACACATCTGAAACTGGTGTTTTAGGCTGTGTGTAGACTCAGGAATATAACACTGTTTTATTCATGTCAAAGCTGAGCACATGTGTTTGTTCCATGGAAGGTCTGTGATTACTCAGAGCTAGTAGCACGCACACTCTTGTCACTGAGGGGTAACTCAGACAACCTGCAGTCGCTGTTGCAGCCTAACTATAGTAACTGTCTCTGTTAGTTGAGGTGGTAGTGGGGAAGATGGATAGTGGATGTACATAATCACAATCACTTGTTTCTCCCCATGTCTGCCCCAAATTCCTCCTTTGCGACAGCTTCATCAGAGCACAGTTATTCATTGTGCAGGATGTATGCATGCTTTGAGGAAATCCTTGCATCCTGGCCCCTTGCACACTGGGATTGTAGCAGTTCCTGCTCTGTGTGGGGCTCTTCATATCTGCAGAAGAGGGGATAGAATTTGCTCACTATTTTTAATTGCTATTTGTTCCACACTACAGAAGTCTCCCTATTTTTGTGCAGAATGCAGACACTCACTCAGATAGCTTCAAAGTAACTCTTGTCTTCTCTGTATTCTCTTTTGTTTACCTATTCAAGAAAAGACCTTGTGTAGGTGCAGCATCTCATTCACAAGAGAGTCTTTTGGAAGCAGCTAATATTGAGTTACCAGTACATTTTCCTCAGCTACATAACTGTTAACTGAAAGAGTTTGCGAGGTCATTGTGCCAACACGACACAAAACCCAATTGGGCAAATAGCTCACTTTTGCAGCATACTTGGTCATAGGGGAAACTTGCCATTTTGATGCAAGTCTGTTTAAAACTGAGAGAGTAACTACAATTTTAGTATCATGAGAGGAAGAGGCTGTCCATCATTGTGATGTTCCTTGCATGTGATGTGCTCTCTCTTATGTAATATTAGCACTGAGCTTTAGTAGAGTACCTCTGCTTCCGCCCAACAGACAGCTCAGTGATACCAGTACTCAGCATTCATGTCCTTAGGCTACTTCAGCCCTTGAATGTTGATTCAACTAGAGGGACAGAACAGTGCTAAGGCAGCACTGCGGATCATTATATTGATTGGAGCGGCACTTGATTCTCCACTTTGGGCAAACTTTTTAGGGTTTATTCAGTTATTAGCAGATGTCAGAAACAAAATTTAATAACTGAAATCTATCCATTTAAAATACAAACAAAAGCAAGCTTCCCCTTAGACTTCACAACAGTTTCCCTCATAATATTAAAATGAGACAGAGTTTAACTAAATATTTAACTAAACTCTACATCTCATTGGCCAAATTCTTCAATCCTTGCCCATTCTCAGTAGCACAGAGGACTCTATCCAATGTTCACTGAGTTTTTTTCATTGAGCATTAGATCATTCCTTTACTTATGTGACTAGTCCCATTGACTGAAAATGCTGCTCACTGTATGGGTTGTACAGTTGGGCCCAATATAAAGAGATGTTATGCATTAGCACCACAGTGTTTAGGGCGAGGAAGAGTCCTGTGAGACAATCACTCTGTACTAGTATCGGAGGGATGTTAGGGATGCAGAGACGCTCTTGATGCTGTGATTATATCTGAAGTCAAGTATCAGAGGGGTAGCCGTGTTAGTCTGGAACTGTAAAAGCAGCAGAGAATCCTGTTGCACCGTATAGACTAACAGACGTTTTGGAGCATGAGCTTTCATGGGTGAATACCCACTTCGTCAGATGCATGTAGGGGAAATTTCCAGGGGCAGGTATATACGTGCTAGCAAGCAAGCTAGAGATAATGAGGTTAGTACAATCAGGGAGGATGAGGCCCTGTTCTAGCATCTGAGGTGTGAAAACCAAGAGAGGAGAAACTGGTTCTGTAGTTGGCAAGCCATTCACAGTCTTTGTTCAATCCTGAGCTGATGGTGTCAAATTTGCAGATGAACTGAAGCTCAGCAGTTTCTCTTTGAAGTCTGGTCAGTTTTTGCTTGGCCAGGGATGGCCCAACCTTAAGGATTTTCTGCATAGTGTGGCCAGGAGTCTTGAAAGTGTTTTTTTTTCTTTCTAACGGGTTTGGTTTGTAGTTTGCCATCCTAATAT
>NC_133775.1:47903818-47924134 GCF_003597395.2 Chelonoidis abingdonii | reverse complement strand
GCTATGCCTACCTTCATGCCTCCAGCTTCCATCCTGGGCACATCACACGATCCATTGTCTACAGCCAAGCACTGAGGTACAACCGCATCTGCTCTAACCCCTCAGACAGAGACCAACACCTACAAAATCTCAACCAACCATTCTCAAAACTACAATACCCGCACGAGGAAATAAGGAAACAGATCAACAGAGCCAGAAGTGTACCCAGAAGCCTATATCTGAAGTGTTAGCCAGTGGTACCATAACAATGGACACTGCTCTAAATTAATCCCAGATTAGTTTTTACTAGAGAGAGTCTGGATGTGACACCTTACAAATTTTGGGAAAGTTATTTAAATCCTATATTTTGTCACTACGGCCCATTTCTAGTTTCTACTTAATTTTTATTGCTCCTGTTTCTTAAATAAGTCAGTTGATATGTTTAAATGTGGCAAAATATACATTTGGTTTTATTCATTTATGTTTCTTAATGAAGTAGAAAATTGATTTCACATTATTGCCAGGTACATCCTAGAGCACTGCTATGGCTTCCTTATATTTGTTCAGTGGTGGTCATAAAAATTGGATATTGCTTTTAAGTGAGGCATTCTTCCATAACTTTCCACCACTAGTGCACAGTGCTCATATTATAGAAGACTTAAATGACCATTTCTGTTCCAGCTGAGATAGTAACATCAAAATTAAAAAAGGGGGCGAGGGGTATTATTTTGCCTTAGCAGTTTTTAATAAGTAACAGACAATTGTTTTCCATAATGATCCCTTGAGGCAAATAAAGAATAAAGGAATAAAGCACAATTTTTTGCCATGCATGGCTATCTGTGCTAACTGTATGATACTAGGGGAAATGTTACATGGTTTAATGAAATAAGAAAACAAGACAATTAACTAATGGAACAGAAAATAGGGCAGAAGAAGCTGTGTTAGATGCAGTGCTGATTTATAAGAAGCAGAAAAATATGCAGGACGGCTTAGAGCAAGGGTGGACACACAAGTGTAAATAGTTTTAATTGAAAAAAGTGTGTTTTTTTTAACTTGCAATCTATCTCAGATATATACTATACAGCACAGAATATGTGACTGAGGCTTTGTGCATATCAGCTTCCTGATGGTCCCAGCTTCCTAATGTTTGCTGCATCCTTTCTCATATTTCACCTCCATCTTCTGCTACAGCTTGTCAAACAACAATTAAAATTACTCATCAATATTTGACTCATCAAGTGACAGGGGAAACAGAGGTGAATAAGTTGTTTGGCTGATAGTATTTGACCATGTATAGTATTAGTCAAATAATGAAAGAAGGTGCCTGTGGCATATATCTAGTCTCCTATTGGCATGTTATGCTTTGATCTAATTTTGGTTGTTGGGTTTAGTGCTGGGTGGTGTTGGTGGCCTGTGATATAGAGAAGCTAAGACAAGGATCTGGTGGTTCTTTCTGGCCTTAATCTCTGCTCACTGATTTTTCCTCATTCAATGAGGGTAGTGAGGGAAATAACTGCCAAACTATTTGAATGCTATTCTAGACTAGATGGAAATATCACAATCAATCTTCTACGAGGGCTTTACAGGCTTTTGTTGTTGTTGGTTGTTGTTGTTGTTAAAAGTGGGAAACATTTTTTTCTACGCTAATTGGAAACTGCTAATTTTGTTACCAAGCTAACTTTTCAAGTTTAGTCCTTGAAATCATAGCCACCAAGTCAGGAGAAATGTTTGATATACCAACAGCATGTGCATGAATTTGTCAGCAGAATCAGATTGTTTGGCATAATTTCTTTTCAGTCTATTAAGAACAGAAATTAGAACATCCAACATGGTTTAACACCCATTGAACCCTAATATGCAACTTTGTATAGTGTTTAGTCATCCATAGATCATAATATTGGAAATAAATCATAAAACAAGTTATTTTTCCTGTAATATGTGAAATAATTTTCTCGCATGCTTAGTATTTATCTGATAGTACATAATACTGTGTAGTTAGATACAATTAACATAGAAGTAATGATGGTGGTATTTATTTTAAAAATAGAGATTGCAACAGTAGTTAGATAAGATGGCGGTTTATGACACTCATACCGGTTGCAGTTATAGGTGAACCATGGAACCAATAGTAAATTTTAAGACATCCACACCAGTTTCCTATAATCTCAGTATTATTTGCTGAGAAACAAGTAAAGAAGATGTGTGTGAAGCAGGTGAACAAGGATGGCATAGAATAAGGGAGGCAGCAGACATAGAAAAAACTGCAAGACATCTAATACAGAGAGGCCAGAATAAGGGAGGCAGCAGACATAGAAAAAACTACAAGACATCTAATACAGAGAGGCCAGTGATAAAATTTAATCCATCTTTCATTTAGAAGAGACAGTATCAGTTGTGTGGCACAGAAATTACTGTGCCTGAATGTCATATTTTGGGGTGCAGTCTAGGCCACTAAGGGATTGTGTCGCTGCCTGCCGTTTAACCCTAGTGTCTTAAATGCTGTGTTTCACAGCCCGGACACAAAGAGCAGCAGACAGCATGCAGTATCCTGAGTGTCTGTGTGCTGTGCAGCCCTGGTTCAGCACTTCTGACCTCAGCAGCCTGCCACAGTCCAACAGTTCCACTCTGGTTTGCACAATCTTTGATTACACCTGGCAAGATGACCAACAGACTTCTAGTCCCAAATTTCTCCAAAGCCATCTGCCCTGAAATGTCCAGTCCTCTCCTGGACCACTCAGATATAATAAGGTTCATCTGCTCCTGTAAAGAGATGATACTCATCAGCTTTCCACATTAACTGCAGTTAGCAATTACTTTAGTTCAAACCCAGCACTAAGTTGGTTTTCATTAAAATAAAACATGTTTACTAACAACAGGACATAGGTTAAGTGATACCAAGTAAAGGGAAAAAAGATAGAGATGGTTATAGGCAAAAGAAATGAAAATACACATCTAAAGGTCTAAAACTTCATCTAACAAGGGACAGTCTTTGTTTCAGATGGTTTTGCTCGCCTATTACTCTTGGTCCAGCATGGCTGACAGTCTCTCAGTCAGGACCTTCCAGAGAAGGTGCTGGTTTCCCTTGTCATTTTAGGAAAGATAAAGATGCACTCTCTGTCCCTTACACTCCCAAAAGAATTGTCTTTTGTTCTCAAAATTAGGAAGGCCTCCTGGGGATTCAGTCTTGTGTGTCTCTCTGGGGTATGCTCATTCTCTGTGTCTCAGATTCAGGCTCAAGACAGCCCCCACTGGCTTGCTTGATAGTTTGGTTTACAGATAAGAAAACTGAAGTAAACCCACATTGCTTTGTCTATATCACCTTTCCTAGTATAGGTTGTCTTTTGAAATGCGATCTAGTAACATTATGCAAAGAGAATGCTTAACTTCACATGTAACTTTAACACATGCATGTTACAATTATATTAATGGCCAGTGTGGTGTTCGTTTTCAGATGATACCATATAAATCATATTTTATACAAATATTATCACAGTAGTGTGTGGGTTGGGAATTCAGTTTGCTTAGGGTTAAACTAATACACAAACAAAGGCAAATCCAGAGGTTACATAAAGCAAGAGCATCTGCAACTGATGTAATACATGTGGCATGCTGCAGTGATTCTAAGAAAAACATTAACCTGTAATGCAAGACAGTTCTGTGAAACCTATGGAGTGGAAATGCTGCATGTTTTGTCAAGCAGTGCACGCTAAACAGAGACTCATCTCTGTAACTGCATTCAAGATGAGTGAATAGATAATGAAGGCTGCTCTATTTAAACACCAAAATAAAGGTTTATTTAGCTGGAATAAATGACCTCATAACTACTGAAGGCAAATATTATCTATCTTGTTACATCCTATTGAGCAGGTCTGTGATGAAAGAGAGTGAGGGCACCAAAATTACTAGCACAGCAATACTTTGGCTTCAAAGTGAGTTTCAGCATGCAACCAGTCAAGGCCATCTTTGGGAGCTATAAGAGGTTTGACTTCCTTACTGTAATCTTGCAAAGGTAACTGGCAGCACACTCCTACATCAACTGTAAATATTAATTCAAGAAAAATTTCCAGATTCTCATTGGATTTACTTCATTTCATTTCATTGCCTGATCAGTCTCCTGCTCAGTGACAAATATTCTTAAGTTCCATACAACTATAAATACATACACATCTCATAACTGGCAGATTTTTGCCAAGATGAGCCAACCAGCCCCTTTTACCATCTCAAGAAGACCTATTTATGCCACTGGTATGTGTTGCATTAAAAATTCTGGGAGATACTTTGTCAGACCTGACCACGAAGGTTTCAATATCATAGAGATTGATGCATTCCAGATAGCCAGTACATGTTTTTCCACCTTTTGCATGGAGGGAGATGCTGCCGAAAAGAACCTTGTGAAACAATCAGTGAAATTCAAGATACTTAGTGAAGTCCAAGATGTCATATATGGTGTGAGTGATGGAAGAAATGGACAACAAAACATGTCGATATTGGGTGCACCCTCCATTAGACAATGTCAAAACAACTTGTTTGGCTTTTCCATAATGCTGCATTACTCATGACAAAATCCTAAATGTGGACACAGCCTTAGCATACAAAACTTTACAAACTATGGATGCTGAGAATGATGGTACTGTTCTTCCCAACCTGTTTCCCAAGAAGTTTATTCACCATACAGCTGACAATGTTGACATAAATTATACTTTTCTTGACGTCAGTTTCTACTTTAAAGACCTTGAAATCTCACTTCCACAATTTGTGACCAGCAAAGGTAAAAAGTAGTGTGAATTTCAGGTTTTGTGGCAGTGCATGGAAGTGGTGGCCCTCCTGAGATATGAACACACAAACTATACATGGTGAGGTGCCATCTATATTGCTGAAATGCACCAGCTACTGGCTGAAGAAGTTCTAGCAAGGGAACTTAGTTGTCAACAGATAATGTCAGAAGTACAACCACATGGACCTGAATCACAGCTGAGAACAGTTTAATGATATAAGAAAGAAAGGAAGTGGAATTGTAGGAATCACCAAGACTCAGTCTTCATGGATGGGCTTTGTCTTACAACCTAACATCCCATATTGCAGCAGACACCAGAGCCATGTTCCTATTTGGTTTCACAATAAGTCAGAAAAGGCAAGGAAGTGACAGTGAAGGTGAGGATGCATTGCTATTCCAGAAAGTAAGGATGATCTTGCAATATTTTTACCTGAGCAACTAATACAAGCATCACATAATAAAGCCATTATTCTGGCTTGTGGCTTTCAGGATGAGACCAAAGTATGGTGCTTGACAGCAACATTTGACACCAATCAGCTGTGTGTGCTTATCAGGCAGAAGCAGACATAAGAATGTTTTTACATTTTGTCCACAGTGGTGTGGACTGTGCAATTGATGCAGCCAGGCACACTGGTGTGCTTGTTCTTTTGCTGGCTCACTACAGCAGAATGACATTTGCTGCTTTGGATGAAAGCCGGTACATCAAAGGAACCAAAGTACTTTCCCGTTCTGGCTATTTGAAGGAGAAACAACAATATGGATTCACTGTTCTGAAAACTCTACTCTCATTTCATGTCCTGATTGGTTGTAATGCCACCTCCTTTAATGCTGACATAGCAAGAGGATCACATGGGGGAAAAAAATCAATGACACCATCAGCTTCTAATATACCTTGGACAAGGTGACCTGCACTTGGAAAAGGTGAAAAGTGCAGAAGAGTTTTTGTAAGATGTATGGCTTTCCAGATGTCCACAGCACTGAAATAAACACACATCATTTTGTTCACACTCTTGCAGTCATGTGAAGCTCTACCCCTAACATGTGATGCTCTTTTCTTCCATAAACAGAGAGATGATTACGAGGCACTAGTCTGGAGACAGGCCCACTGCCCAAATCCAGGTGCAGGATAGCATAAGTCATTTGTACAGGAGCATGCAAATATAGAGAACTGGAACATGTTGTGTCAATGTACCTGACACGGTTGTCTTAATAAGTAACTTAAGATGTTGGTTCAATATACTACTGTATACCAAAGTTTCTTGCAATAGTACAACATTAACATGTGCTTAAATTGTGTGCATTAAAACTTTTAATATTTAGTCAAGAAAATATTTTCACTTGTTTCAAAAGCAGGTGTTTTCAGATGTGTTATAATTCTCACAGTTAAATCAGCTTGTATAGTTTTGATTCAAGATGCTAGTGTTCCAGTTATATGGGTAATGTAAAGATGCTCATTTGTGGTTGTATAATATATTAAAATATGATAACACCTCGTGCAAATATGAAACAAATTCAATACTTTTGCAAAAAGATTGGGCATATTATTTGATCTCTTTTATTATATCCTACAGGTCATTAAGATTCAGCTGAAGTATGTTAATCCTAAATGAAAAAGAAAGACAGAATTACACATCAGTAAATTCCATGTATTACTTTGTTCTCTTTGTAGTGGCCTCTATACACAACATACAGATTGGAAACAACCATATTTGAATTCAGCACACCCTAATTATCTTGAATTTAAGTGTTGTTACCAACTTGTAACCAAAATATCTTACAATTTACTTCTGAAAACCTGACCCAGCCTATTCAGCTAGATCTTTATTTGAGACTCTCATAACCATGTCCTTGGCTATGCAGGTGCTCTCACTGCCTCCTACTTTCGTTCTTGCTACCTATGCTCCTTCCAGTTCTGTGTCTTAACTGGCCCCCTTTATCCCCTCAATCTTGTTCTTTCACTTCTTTCCTATTATTCCCTACGCTATACTTGTTGAGGTCTCCTTTATTGTACACCAGGGCCTCGGTTCTGCTAAGTACTTGAGCATATGTTATTGTGTACATGCATATGTTCAAGTTCCATTTACTTTATTAGGACTTCAGGATTTAGTTCATTGCTTTGCTGGCTAAGGATGACCTTAAGCACATACTAAAGTCAAGCATGTGCTTCAGTGTTTTGATAAATAGATCTCCAAGTGCCCTCTCTCTGTCTTCAAATCCCATCTTAAGACCCACTTCTTTTACATGATAAAAATATCACATCAAATAATACTAAAAATGATCTCTACTGATTTTCACACAGTTTACGTCTTTTTTTAAAAAATATGAACAGAATAACTCCTCTCGTTCAGGACACCAATAGCTACAACTTCATTTTATTATGGTTTATCAGGCAAAGAATGTACACAGATTAGTAGAGATTTTTTTTCATCTGTGGGAGTGATCCAAAGCCCAATGAAGCGTAAATGAGAGCTGGATAAGTCCCATGTCTCTGAATTTCTCTGTTTTCAATCATACATGTATTCATTCTTTGTTACAGTGGTTTTATATTGTCTCTTCCAGTTGCCTTTGGTTGTTTCTGAGGAAAATTAAGTCTATAAAAACCTCCAAAATCACTACCATGATATTCCCCCACTTCCACCCCACCAAGTGCTCACCAAAACATCCAAAAATCCAGCATTCAAATAACCATAGGAGTGTTCAACTAGAGCTCAAATTTCGACTTACTTAAATTAGTTGAATACTTACTTCTGAGCCATCTTACACTGTTGAGCAACTACCTGGCTCCTGGGCTGCTGATGGGTTGAGAGATACCCATCTGTGTGACAAATTCAATCTGTTTTTTTTTGTAAATCTTATTACACATCACATTACAAAAACCTCTGGCATTCTACCTCACTTTCCTAACTTCTACAACAAAATAGAAGTATTTTGCTGAGTATTTTTATTCATTTAGCAGTTACTTGTGTCAACACTATATGTGCCCCCAGAATGCACTATTATTTATAGAAGACTTGCAGAGAACCTGGATATTTCAAAACTTTAAATGTTATTAATCAATCCTGATACTTTAGTACTCAGTATCCAATTTGGCATTCTAACTCGTGAAAGACTTTGAGCTGAAAGTTTTGGGCAAGTTCCTTGGCTGGTGCAAATTAGCATAGCTCTGATGTAAATGGAGTCATGTCAATTTACACCAACCAGGAACTGGGCCTTTAAGTTTTGAGACATTATATTCTATAAGCTTTTAGTGCTTCATAATTTTTAAATTAAAATGCATTGTGACTTAAAGTCCATCTTTAAAGAAAAACAGGATGGACACGGTTAATTGGCTAAAGTGATTCTGGGATATATCAGGTAGGGAAGATGTATTCAAGACATTGGGGAAATGAGAGAAATGATTTAGAATGACTTGGTCAAGTGCTGATTATGTGCACATTACTCTCTGAATTCCAGGGTGCTTGAGACTACATTTGAAAGTAAAACTGTGAAATAAAAATATCTCGGTCTGTGATTAATTGGACATTTTCCGGAAGTGTGATGTTGTGACCAAGGAGATGAATCAAATGATTAAATTGACTTTATTATGGCTAGATCCCCAAACATATTGTTATTGTTTGGATACAAGAGTGAGTTGGGTTTATGCAGTTCAGGTTTTCCTGGAGTTACTCAGAGACCTTTGAGTGAGAAACTTTGCTCTTTCTCATTTGACCTAAAGAGAAGAGTGTCCTATAAATTTTATCCTGATTGAGAATTGTTCTGGTGAGCACTGTCCTTGAACATCTATAATTTGTATTTTGTCTTGCCTATCTTTAATAGCATCTAATATTTAAATATTCAGATGGGAAATATGCCAATGTTCTTGAGGAAATTATTTTTATTTGAATGTATTTTGTTGTGTGCTTTGAATTTGTTGTAAGAATCTGCAAAAACAAATACTGATATTTTAAATATCTCTTGTGCACTGTCAGGCATGCTCACTAAATAGGCAATATCTACTCTCACAACAATAGAACTTGAAGCCCAAAAGCAAGTCAGAAAAATAACTGAGTTTATCAAGCGAGTAGCTGAACTGCATGTATATGAGGTAAATATTCTAGGTTTTCCTACAGAACTTCTTCTATATACCTCTCCAGAGGGATACAGAGACACAGTACATTCAACCAGTGAACTACATAGCTAAAAATATCACTTCATCATTGCAAAATATGGATAAGGTATATCACTCTACCCTTATCATATGTGTTGCATATACCATGCTACTCAAGATAATTATGTCTAATCAAAGAGCTTGGTGGTACAAAAGAACTGTGTGCACATTGTAACTTATATTCAAGGAATGTGTCATAGTCAGAGAGAGCTTGTCTATATGGCATGGAGTGTGAACTAAAGGGGCATGAATTGAAGAGTACTCTGATGTGTTGTGCTCTAACTGCTCCATATAGACCCTTCTGGAATGAAGGAAAAGATACCGAATGCACATTAATGCTCATTCCTACCCAGTTACCCTTCTATCGAGCCTCTGAATGTACTGCTTCTTATACCAATATCTGGTCCTAGAGAGAACTTATTGGGAATAGCTGATTTCTGTTCCTGCTCTGAGTCAAACAACTTAGCACAGAGAGAAGCAGCACAGATACTTGAAGGACGGTCTGTTCTCTTCTTACAAAATGTTACAGGAAAGACTCCTCTTGAGACCCACAAAGTAGGTAAATGGATTTTAAAAAGCCATTCCAGAGTGTTGGGGGAATTCTGGCTGAGCCACAATGATGATATAAACAAATATAGAAAATGTCCCTTAAAAACTGGGGATACATTCTCCTTTGTTTAGGAGAGAGAAATATTTTAAAACTAAACATAGCTTCAAACAATTCTATCTATTAAAAAACCATTAAACCTGGAAAAGCAAAGAAGCATATCAAGAACAGCTGTTCTCAGGAAGTATTCTGTGGTAGGAACTATTATTGAAAATTGAAGGTCAACTGGAACAATTGTGTTCACTTGATTTTTTTTCTCATAAAATGAATAGGGCTTTATTCTTTCTAAATTGATCAAACAAAAACACTTGGGAATATACACTTGATTCAAAGTCAGTGTGACTACAATTTTTATGATTGATGGCCACGCAGTACATGACTTAAAATGCAGTCCATATCACATGCCTCCCTATGGATATCCACTTCATCCAAGTAAAGTGAAAAATGTGATTCTCGTCATCCAATTTGAAAAGGATGGAAATGGATCTTTTTTTAAAATATAATTTTGTATCTTAAACAAAAATATTTATCCCATAAGAGACTTGTATATGTTGTGTTATTGATTGCATAACAATAGTTGTCCAAGATGCAGCCTTTGGCTTTGCTTTGCAAAGAGCCTAAAGGAGTTAGGCACCCAACTCCCATTGACTCTCATGCATTGAATAAATTTTAATGGATTTGGCTGCCTAACTCCCTTAAGTTCATATAAAAATCCCAGGCTTAGCAAACAATAATATTCTCTAGAGTGGGAAGTGAAGAATTCTTCAGACCAAAATGTAGTTTTGTTTCGTTATTTAAAATATGATCCTATGGGTCATTTGAACCTGTAATATTTGAGTATGCTTCATTGGTGTATTCTAAAACATGACAGATTTCAGAAGACCATCATATAGGATACAATTTTCTAAGTGACTCAG
This sequence comes from Chelonoidis abingdonii, assembly GCF_003597395.2. Taxonomy (NCBI): domain Eukaryota; kingdom Metazoa; phylum Chordata; order Testudines; family Testudinidae; genus Chelonoidis; species Chelonoidis abingdonii. The sequence continues at coordinate 47,913,710 of NC_133775.1, read as the reverse complement.
AAGACCATGTCCCATTTTCAAAAATAACCCATGCGCTTAAGTCACTTAGATACTTTTGAAAATGTTAACCATAATCTGGGATATTAAATTCCTAAATGAGTCTGAAATTCTTCTTAAAATAAACGTAAAGCGTGAAATCTTGACCCCATTGAAGTTAGAAGGGAACTTTGCCGCTCACTTTAAAGGGGCCAAGATTCCAACCAAGTATAAAAGATCAGACTCTGACCAGTAAATTAAGTTATTTCATTGACTTACTGAAGTGCTTTTCCTATGATCTTCTGGATTTGCTCCCTTTTCTCACAATTCTGACTCTCCAACAGACAAGGATGAGGGGAAAAATACACATTTTAAAAAAAACAACAGTGACCCACAACTCCTTTACCTTTTTATCTTTATCTTCAAACCAGCTCTCCACACAGCCTGTCTCTTCATTGGCCTCTGGTGTTTTCTCAGTCCAGAGCAAAGCATTTCAGTTGATAATTGCTCATGAGAAGTAAAACATGTTCTGGAAGGTGATATTCCCTAGAACAATTAGAACCTCTCTTATGTAGCTCCAGTTTCCCACACAAGAGCTTAATATAAATACGAAGCATTTGTATAGCACTGTGATACCCCTGCCTGATGAACATTTAGTGTACAGTGTTTCCATAAAAATTACCTATAATAAAGTTCTCTGAATTTGACTTTGTATAGGAGATGAAAAGTTAAGCCTTCTGGGTTTCTTTCTTTGACTCAGAATCTGCTTCCACAAGCTTGAACTAAAAATTCATTTCAATTGGCTTCCTTATTTTACTAAAAGGATTATTTCAATCTGCCATGTTCTTGTAGATAATATTTTCAAAAGTGGCCTCCTTCCTAAATTTTACACACAAAATAGTGCATACTCATTTGTGTGTGCAAATTGGCATTTGTGTATGAAACTCTAGTAAAGCAATTGCAAAGTTAATCTATTAATTTCTATACACTCATATTTAAAGTTTGCATTTATGAATGTCATACACATACACATTTACCAAGATGTGCACATTTCTATATTTAGTTTAAAAATGCTTTTATAATTGTCTGAATCTTTTATATAAAATCAAAATAAATGTTGATACACCAATTTATACCAGCTAAGGAGCTGGCCCATAAACATTTCAATGAAGCTCTAAGTGCAGGTAACTTTTTTTAAAAGGTATAGTAAATTATTTCTTTCCATGATCTGTCTATTTTTTTTTTCTTTCACATTGTAATATTCAGAGAGAGCTCCTTGCTGGTCATATTTACTTCAAACAATATGGTATTCAGTTACTTTCATAAACAATTATCTTCATTTAATTTTCCCAAAGTGTTTTATTTTAAGTGGATATATTACTCCTAAAAGATGCCAGATTGACAGCTGTAGAGAATGAACTCTTCAATCAGTAGGAGGGGTATAGACAAGAAGCAACAGTACAAGCTTTCTCACATAATACATCTCAATTCAAGCTGGGTAGGATCACTTGTAGTGACATGAGTAGCTCATTCTCCATGCCCGTGGACAGGATTGACACCAAATATTCCTGTTGTGACAGGGATTTCTGTGGTGAGGACACATCTAGATTTCAGACTAAAAACCTCTCTTTTTGTCATCTCCTTATGGATGCCCAGCTGTCACCTTAAGCTCATTACTCTCCAAGGTTTCCCTTTTCCCTCTTTTCTTAATCTCCATGGACAACACTGCTCTCCTCCTGGACCCTCTGTCTTGCACCTTGGACCTCCTCTTCTATTCTGCCTTCTCCAGCTTCTCATATCCAGGCTGTATCTGACTCTTGCTGATTTTTCCTATGTAACATCTCTAATATGGCCTTTCTTCTCCTTCCATACAGCTAAAACTCTCAATCAAGATATCATTTTGCATCTAGTTACTGTAGTATCATCTCTTCTGCCCTTGACAAATCTCATCTGCTCAATTAATATCCATTCAAAATGCCACTGCAAAGATCGCTTTCCTAGCTCATAACTTTGACAATGTGTGATAGGGTAATCCTCACACTGGCACTACAAGGGTTAACTGGAGTGAGAGAGCTCAATTAAGGCACCTTGATGCACCTGGATTGTGGACCAGACCCCATTGAGGATGAGGAGCTGGGAGATAAAGATAAGGGAGGAAGCCCAGATGAGAAGGGGACTGTAGGGGGAGAAGAGAAGAACTCTGCAGTTGCTCTCTGTTTCTAGAGAGTGAAGAGAGGCCTACAATGAGGTAGACATACAGTAAGCCCAGGGAAGAGCTGTGGGAAAGGTCCTAAAGGATGCTAAAGGATGGTCAAGATAGGAAGAAATCCAGGGAGACAGTGAGGAGTCTGAACCTTAGCTGCTAACCGCAGGCTTCCTGGACTGGAACCCAGAGAAGAGGGCGGGCCTGGGTTCTCCTACTGTCTACTGGGAAAGGTGATGTGGAAACCCCATGACACAGCACAGGAGGACTGCTGAATCTGGATCCAGGCCTCCAGGGAGAAAAGCTCTTAGCTGTGTAGTGAGCTTGCAGATGACACCTAAGTGCGAGCAGCCAAATCCTGGAGGATCAATGGCCTAGAAGGCCAAGCAACTGGATGATTCCAAGACAGCTGAGAGGAACTGAGGGGGAGAAGAGGGGCCATCTTGGCAGGACCGTGCATTAGGGGCCTTGGTGTAGAGAACATACTGTGTTGTCCTGGGTGTGGGTGTGCAAGAGCCTGGGAAAAGGACTGTAATGGACACAACTAGATGGGTGAACACTTCGAACGGACACACGTGTGTCCTCAGGACAGGGGAAGGATGAGGAGTAGCACCCCACTGGGCTGGAGGTCCAAACTGAGTAGCCCCTGTGCACTGCACCTCATCAAGCTAGCACATCTCAACTTTATGTGGACCACTGCTGGGACTGGATGCCTCAAAGGGGGTGGGTGTAAAGATTTGGCACCTCTGGAGATGGGAGGAGGGATTGTGCTATTGCTTTTCTTTTCTTTTCTTTTTTTAATTTTTTCACTGTTGCTATTGAATTACCTTCAGTTCCAAACCCATTTTTGGCCCATTAGGCTGTACCCGTTCCCCTGCCTAATATTCTTTTGTGTAAATTATTTTAGAACTTCTCTGCATGCAGCTCTTTTTTTTGTGTCAGAGAGTTTAGGATCCATATAAGCAAACAGGGTTTATGCCAGTCCAGAAGAGCAATAAATGCAGGCATGCAACATTAGCAGATCTACCAGCACCTGTTTCTAGCACAGGCGGGTTAGGGAGGGGATAATAAAGAGGCATCTCTCCACGTAAGAGCAGGAAGACAATTTTGCAGAGCCCAGGAAATCTTGAGGAGTCTGTGGTGCAATGAGCTTTGGGTACAGATGAAGAGTTATGTTTGTCTGAGTTTAGTTTATTAGACTCTTTATTTATCTGGGAAGGAGTGGGTCTAAAACACGATGTGGCTGGAAGACCTAGGCACAAGAAGAGGTGGTGCACCACGGGTCCAGAGCAATAATTGGCAGGGAGTGCTAGAGGCAGGGAGTTAGCTATGCCACTCCCAGACACAAAGGGACACTCCCAACAGTAAGTCAACTCTTGTATGCCAGGTCAACCCTCCCTTTGTATCCGTCCCCCTTCCTCATCATATCAAACACAAGTTACTTGTCTTTACTTTCAAGGATCTTTATGGCTTATCCCCATCAATAGCTAGTTATCAGTTCTCATAAATTATTAAGATGCTGACTCTTGCCTCTGCTCTGACAATAATGCCCCACTTCTGTCACAGTTACGTGGCTAGCTGCTCTTCTGCCCCTTTTGTGGTGTCCAAGAGCACACCCTCAGGTGACAGGCCATGTGCCTTTATCTAACCTGCAGTGGAATTCTAGCAGTTTGCCCACTCTAAGGTTGGACTCTCTGCTATAATACTCTGTGTCCCAATCATGATTACCTAGCAGGTCTTGACTGAGTGTAGACACATGCAGTTCTTTCCCTTGGCAGTCTGTGACCAGTAGTACATAGTTTTAAGAAGATTGGTTGATGTGGAATATATATTTTTACAGTAAGAACAAAGCTTTTTGTGGAAAAAGCATTTGAAAACAGTCTAGCTGACCTTTTATTACATGCTCCTTCTGAAGAACCTTAAAAGAAAAATTATCTGTGAAGTTCTTTTCACTCGTCTACTACTACATCTGTGACTCAGATATATTGAATGAATCATGAGGGGAGAGGGCTTTTCTGGTGCTAATTTATACCCACAGTGGTCTTTTTGAAAATGATGCTATCCATTCATTTTTAAAGCTTCGAGTCATTCAAGTTACACTAAAGAATTCCCTCTCCATTAGGAAAGTACAGATACTGAGCAACCAAAATACAGAGGGTTACCGCTGGTTTACACCAGCTGAGGAGCTGTCCTAGGAAGTGTGAAATTAAAATGAGTTTATTATAACAGTTTAATTGAATGTCACTATTGAAGGCAACTGGGTATTTCCATTAAAGAGAACAAAAATACCATGCTTCTATTGCAAAGTTGAACCTTGGTAGGTAAAGCTCTGACATGGATTGTTATACATTTTTTCCACTACACTCCAGAATTCAGGATGTGTACCTTACAATGATATAGCAAACTGTCAATAAGGAGTCAACTGAAAAAAAAAAGATCAATAGTCTAGATTGTCTTTATTTCTGTTTTGGAATACATTAAGTTAAATGCATCCTTTCATAAAGAGTTACTTGCTAACTGAGAAGCCTTGAGGATTTTTTGGCATTTTTTCAATCCAACGTCACAGTGTAAGAACGTAAGGAGAATCTTTTTTATAATTCCTTTTGGTAAATTATGTTTTCAACTCAAGTAGAGATATGTAAGCATGTTTGAACTGCAAACAAAAACTAGTGATTTTTGGCTCTTTATATAGGCTTTTATTTAAAAAAAATCAATTCTCTCCATTATTATGTCACAGAAAAATAGGCATTAAATGAAACCACCTTTTTCTATTTATAAAATATTGAACATTTTAGGAGGTTAGATGGCTCAGTGGATTAGTAGTGGGAATCTGGTAAAACTAGGATGTTATATCTAATCCAGTCCAGGTTGAAAGTGATTGTATTAACATCTCATTGGTATTCAGTGGTGCTTATGAAATGACTGGAGTTAATCATCCCAGTCCAGTTCCTAATGGTCATGTGTCTTCTTCATTCATATGTTTCTGACTGCAGGTTGACTTCTGCAGAAAGGTGGGTTATACACTGAAAAGAGACTAGAATTCATTCTATTCTCCTGTGTTAAGTTATTCCACAGACTACGATTCAGCTTTGTTTCTAGCTTCCAAAATGGTGTGCTTGGGCATTAATTGTTTCTGTGTCCTTAATGAACATAGTTGTTTTGTTAGGTCATAGATGGAAAGGTGATATCAAAAAGAGCCTGGTCCAAGAGAATTAAGGACTCTGAAGACGAGGATCAAAGTCTTTGAACAAAATACACAATGGCCAGGCAGCTTGTGGATAGCATACATCACAACTGCGGCGCACCATCGAAGGCTAGTCCCACTCTAGAGGCAAGCTGCTGCATTGTGTACAAGCCTTAGGCAGAAGAACTTGTTTTGACAAGAGAATGTTACAATAGTCCTCCTTTAAGGGGATGAAACATGGATCACAATAGCTAGAGTCTTGTTTGGAAGACATGGACATAGGTCGAGGAAGGTGTTTATTGCTAATGGACCTATTGATTTATAAAAGAAGCAAAGATCTGTAGCTTGGGAGATTCTCCATTATACCCATGCCCCTCCCCCACTTGCATATAGTACTTTCCCATAGACAATTGACTTGAAGCTCCAGCATAGCTACTTGGGAGCCCACCCACACAGGAAAATTTGCACAGGGGAACTGCTCTGTTTCTGCTATACAGGGATTCTCCACCCTCTGATAAATGGTGGGGGGCTGGATATCAGCCTGAAAAGAACAAAACCAACTTTGGAGGAAATATGCAATTGAGGGAAGGGTGACTGAAACTGAAACAGTAGAAATGGTAGCATCAGTTTGATACCTAAACCACTCATCTAGAAAAAGTCAAATACCTACATTGAATAAATATGTAAATGAAATTAGAGGGAGCCTAATAAGTTGCTGCAATGATTGCCCAATTGTTTTTGTTGTGTGGAGGAATTGTTCATGTTGCTAATATATGCAAGTTATATTAATCTGTGCATCTAAAGTTTGTTGCAAATGTAATCTAATCAGTGTTATTAGAATGAAGAGTGTTGCAATTTTTCCTGTTTCTTAGTAATTAGAGAATCTTTTAATAGAATAAAATCAATTCCAAGTAATCATCCTAAATGCAACTTCAGCGACTATTTTTCTGAGAAGATATTTATGATGATTGCAACCTCCACTGATCCATTTACTATGATATCAACAGAAGAAAACCAAACATATATTAAATAATATAAATACTGAATCACAATGATAAAATATCACTTTGACTGTAGCATAAACCTAAACAAGGGGCCACATCCTGGCCTGTTGGACAAATTTTGCAATACTTTGCAGATGCAAAGATGCTCTCAAGCAATCTAAAATGACAATAGGGGGTCTCCCAAGCCTAGCAGAAATCTCAGTGGAACAGAATTACCATAGCAGTACCTATGTTACTACATTCCCCGTTTCTGGCAGAGGAAGCATGACTAGGGAAAGGAACTGTGGTCAGAATGTCCTTGTGCACTATTAGACACACCTGCCATAATGGCTGCTTGGGACTGCTGGCATGTAGTACAAATTAGAATAATTCACAGGCTCCTCAGATTTGTTCCTGTGGACTGGGTTAGCATAGAACAGCTCTAGGATCATGGGAGTATACAGTTGTTTCTCTTCAGTTGCTTTGAGGCTTTTTTTCAGTCATGGCTAAAGATCTGAACTAAAGACACTCTGGCATAGATTTAAGAAAGTATTAAAGAATATGTACATTTAAGCATGTTGTTACTATTATCATCATTCATTTTTGTATTACCCTGGCACCTAGGAGCTATAGGTGGATCAGGACGAACAACTACGGACCAGACCCCCATTAGGTGAGGTGGTGTACAAACACAGAACAAAAAGATGGTCTCTGCCCTGAGACACTTACAACCTAAGTCTAAGACAAAGACAACTGATCAATACAGGCTGATGGGGGAGTACAGGTAAACACTGAGACAATATTGGTCAGCATGATAGATAGTGGTCTTTGCACACCAAAAGTCTAACCATTATTAGGTATTTTGTAGGCATCACAGAAAAGGAGAATTTTTGAGGAGGGTTTTGTAAGTAGATAACAAGATGTCCTCTGCAGATACTTATGGGCAGTTGTTCTGAAGTGTGAGCAGAAGCATGGGAGAAAGCACAAAGGTGTTTAAGAAGTGGAGAGTGAAGGCAGGCACCATGGCTGATCAGAGGTGAACAGTGATAGCTTATTAGTGAAGGAGAGATAATAGGTAGGGTGTGGATTGACTGTGAAGATCCCTGGAAGCAACTACAAGCAGCTTATATTTGACCATGTCACTCTTCTCGTTGAATTCCTCCACTGGCTCCCCTTTCTCTGTGATGGGCTAAGAAAATGATCTTTACAGCTCTATTTGGAGTGAGACAAGACTGCATTTGTGAAACCAGAGAAAGGATGTCGCAGTAATCAAACTGAGAGTTTTAGCTGTATGGATGAATAGGAAAGGCTGTATCTTACAGATGTTATGCAGAAACAATCTTCAAGATTTATACATAGCTGGATGTGAAGCTTTAGAGAGAGGTCCAAGCCAAAGTTGGTGCCCAGGTTATGAGCCTGAGTGAGAGGCAGGATGGTGTGCTGTCCACAGTGATCAAAAAATAAGGTAGAGGTGACTTCTTGAGGTGAGGGGAAGATTAGGAGGTCTGTTTTAGCCATATTTAGCTATATAAGATGGCTGGGTCTTCACAAGGAGATATCAGCAGACCTGTTGACTTCAGTGAGATTACCTACATGCTTAAGGACCATCCTGAATCAGGTCCTTCAGGAAAAAAAAAAGGATATAAACATGTATGGTGTTGACAGCAGCACTAGCTTTGAGTTTTGTTCTGGTATTCTACTATTTACAACAATGTGTATTGTGGTATATCGAGATGATGCTTTCTTATGTTTATATAGAAATGTGTTGAAACAAGTAGGCCCAAAAATCTGTTTCTTAAAAATAAACTTGACAATAGTCAACTGAGGCCTGATAAAATATGAGGAAAGTGAAGTGAGAATTCAGAAGCAAGCTGGAGATAAGTTAGGGCATAAGCCTGTTGAGTGGTATTAGTTTTATATTTGATTTTATGGACATGGGCTGATATCCCCTTTTAGGCCCCAAACCAGACCTAGCTAACAGAAAGAAAAATATGGATCTTAGCTGAAAACACCAAGCTAAGATCTGTGCTAATTGAAACGATCTTCCCTGTATCTCTATGTAAAAATTTACAAGGACAACTTGCTAATTTTACTAGCACATCCCCAGTCAGAAAATCTGTTCTAGGCGATGATAAGAGCTGTTGTAAAAACAACTGTACTCTAGAATTGGTCTTGCAGAACCCCCTACCCTCTCCTTTTATTATCTGACTTGTTTTTCTACTATTGTATCAAAGAACTTAAGTAGATTGATTGAAGTCTGTCACATCTAGAGAATAGAATTGTAAAATAAAAATGTTAAGGAAGAGGAGGTAGTAAAATAGAAATGTAAGATGTGACTTAAAGATAATGGATGTATGTGAATGAGTGCATGTGATGCAAATAAATAATTAGCAAATCAAAGGTGCCAGCCTAAGAGTTATAACTGTGGTATCTCATGTCCAAAGAATGTGTAGAGTGGAGAGCAAGCCAGAATCCACCCAAGTGCCCCCCCCGGATGGAGAGCTGAAGACTCGAAGAACAAGATAACACTTAGTCGTCAGGAATGTGCCACCTGCTGATTCATTATCACTTCAAACAAACATCAGCATGATGAAGCGATTCCCATAGACTGATATAAGGACAAAATACTATAAGAACAGAACCAAAAGCCTAGAGACTTTGAGTCTGGTTCCGCTACCACCTTCCAGGAGCATCGGATGCACATCTGACAATGACTCGGTTCCACCCTTGTGTCCATGCTACCTGGCCAGTAATTTGGTGTGAGCAAACTCTAGGCTGGTAACTATAACAACTTAGTTTCCAGACCATATGTGTGTGTGTGAATGTGTGGATGTATGGGTAAAGGATTGTAGTTATAGATGATTGTGTTCTGCTTTCCTTCATGATTTAATTTCTGTTTTGTATTTACAATAAACGTGGCTCTTTTGCCTTATCTCCTTTACAGAATCCTGTTGGTCTTTATTGGTATAACAATCCCAGGTCATGAGGTACATAAGTTTTTCTCCTAACTGGTTTTTACAAGTATTTTAGATAAAATGTTAATTTTTTGGAAAATGCTATCTACATTGGTTGTTATAGGAATGGTACTTATGCAGATATTAATTAAGATGATGCTTAATGTTAAATAGCCAACGAGTAAGTAGACAATATTTAATTATGGTAAAAAGGTAAAATTAATGGGTTTAATAATTAAGGGGCATTATTATAATTAATTATAAAAAGCACAATGATTTTTAGATATTCATGCCCATCCAATTAGGGTACCATTAGAGAAAGAAAGAAAGGATTGACCTGTTCCTCTCGTTCAGGGATTGATCATTCCTGGATGCATCATTGCATCTTAAAATGTGAGTATTAGTGCAGTGTATGATTATGTTGCAATGCTGGTTTGCTTAATTACCTATTTTATATATATATATATAAAAAAATTCCCCTCTCACCCCTATGGGTGGTATGTGTCTTCCTCAACCTCGGGTCCTCTACCAGAGGCCTGGGAGTTTGAGGGTTCTGTGCAGTATCTTAGCTGTTCCTAGCACTGCACTCTTC
>NC_133775.1:47870337-47900742 GCF_003597395.2 Chelonoidis abingdonii | reverse complement strand
ACTCTCATATTTGAGGTAGGCAGGTGAAGCATTAGGGGGTCTTTTGCCCAAGGACCCCTACTGGAAAGTTGGGTACCAACCAGGATTTGAACCCCGGTCTCTCGTATCAAAGGGTGGTTTCCCGTATCAAAGGGCGGTGCTCTTAACCACTACACTATCCAGTCGCTATATATATATATATAATTTTATCAATCATTCTCTCATTCACAGTCCTCTCCTAAATTATGTGTCACCACCTTGGAGGCTTGAACCTTAACAAATTCAGTTTTGGTTTTATTCCTTATATTTAAATTACTAATTGGGAATTGACAAATTACATGTTACAGTATCACCAAATGCCACCTTCCTCAAAATAAATTATTAGAACTGGCTTAAAAAAGCAGCTGTACTGACTTCAGACAGTGCCTTTGAGTCTTCTCAATGCATAGGCAATATGGAGCTCTCTGGTTAATGTTTTCCCCTCCTTTTTTCTTTAAATAAGAACTCTAAACACAAATGCTAACACTCAGGGAAATTAGGAACAAGCCTGAAAAGTGTGGAGTGTCTCTTCAACATGCAGAGCTCCCTCAGCTCCATTGAATCATCTATGTGGAGTTCCTGTGTCTCTGCACTATGTTATGGCTCACCAGGGCCTATGTTCATTATATATTTCTGATTGCTGCAGTGTCCCACAGAGCTGTGAGAGAAGTGGAAGATGATGTCATAAGGGTGGCACTTTCCTACTTCTCTCTCTTAAGCATATTTTGATAGATCTGAGGCCATTCAGTCCGAAGAAGAAAATGGAATAAGCAACCTCCAGTCATTTAGTTCAGATAGTCCTCGGTCTGAGTAAGAGGCCAGATTCTCTGCTGAAGCTGTGCTCATGTACACAGCTGAAGATCTGGACCAAGGACAAGAATATTTACAGGAATTTTTTTTCCATCTTAACAAGTTTCTATTTGGATTTGTTTTGACTCACTAAGTGCCAGATATTTCAATCTTCACTCATGAAAACTACACTGATTGCAGGGTCAGGCCACATTCAAAATGATGTGGGTTTGGGAAAGCACGAATATTAAGTTTTACCCCCAAATTAATTAAATTGTTTAGTATTTTCCAAAAAATGGAGGATAATTAAGGAGAGGGAGTTTACCCTTTATCAATGGCTTCACAATTGCTTCAGTAAAGGGTAAAATCCCCTTATTGATTTTGATTATCCTCATTTTCATTTGCACTTGGGTTCCTTCCTTTAGTCATGTAGGAACGTGGTGACATAAATTAAACTGCTACATGTAATGAAAATTGCTGGAAGATTCTTGGAATTAATTCCAATAGGACCTAGGCACAACTGAAAAACCCTGTACATACATAGTACATATCTAGCACTTGCTGGTTTTTCTATTTGTACCTTTTTAAGAAAGCACAGGAATACAGGACCATATTGACAGAACTACAGTTTACACTAGGTAAAGAACAGGGCTTGCTTATTCTTAAAAGGTTATACATTAAAATACAAGAAAAATTAGTTTGTATGATTGAATTGTTAATGTTTTAAAGAAGCTTTTGCAAACACATTACAAAATTTAAGTGATGACCTGTTGGTAATGTGAGAATCAATGGTCTTGTCAAAATGGCTATATATTAATGTGCATTAATTAGACTAAACTGTTTTTGTTTCTTTATAATACTGCAATTTGAACTTCGCATTTATAGTCAGATTTTCAGAAGTGATAAGCTCCCTTTGAAGCCAGTTTATCGATATGTTCTTGTGATGGCATACGTAATCTAATTGATTAATCATGGCTTAACATGAGCCTGAGTTCAGTTAGAGCAGTGGGTGACACCTGGAGAGATATTAGGCAGAACTGGTGATCAAACGCAGATGGGGAGGCAATGGTCTTCATAAAGAAAGGAAGGCAGGGAAGAAGATCAGGGAGAACACCCAGGTGAGAGGTAGCTGGGAAGAGTTTGTATTCTTGGGCTAACACCTGAGAGAAGTCTTATCAGTCTGAAGTAAGTGTGGAGTCAAAACTAGAGGCTCCTGAGTCAGGGAAAACCTGGGAAGCTGGGGGTAGTGAAACCTGGGGAAGAGGAGTACTGTTGTGAACTAGGAGGAAACCAGAGGCAGTAATTCCAAAAGGCAGTGAATGTAAAGCCTAAGTGGCATTTAGAATGAAGTTTTGAAGGGCTATAAGTAATGAGATTAGAACTCTGCAATCACTTTCTTAGCACTAAATAGTGGAGAGACCTGTGTCAAACAAGAAGGTTCCTTCAGGATGAGAATGAAGCCTGGGGATGGAAGGAACCCAGAAGAGACAGGACTGGATCAAGCTCCTGTGCCAGTCACCAGGATAGGAATCAGACCTTCTGAGAGAAGCCCTGGGAGAGGTGTCTCATTATGGAGAACTCAGGAAAAGGGGTTGGGGCAAAGGCTACAGGAAAGATTAATGGTAGGAAGGAGCCCAGTGTGGCAGTGGCAAGGTCTCTACCAGAACTGGCATTGGCTGCTTGTCCCAGAGTTCTTGGACAAGTACCCAGTGTAGAGGGAGGGCTTGGGTTCCTCTATTAGCCACTGAACAGTTAGTATGAAGCCCCATAACATAAGTGGATAAGAACCATTCATAACCTTGATAGAAGTGTGTAATGATCACTCGGTCAAGTCCGGGATTCAAGACCCCATAGATGGTCTTGAAATTGTGTTGGATTTTCTGTTACTCCAGAAAGAGTGGGACTAAAATGTGATGTGACCAAAGGACTGAGTCATGAAGAGGTGGACCACAGCAGGAACCAAAGCAATCAAGTGCAAGGAGCACTGGAAGAAGAGAGCCTGGTACACCGTGCCAAGCTGCGAGGGGGTGCACCAGCTGTGAGTCCTCTCTTCTACAGTTCTGTGAAATAACAAAATGTATTTTGCAGGCTATTTCATGCAAGAACATTTTCATTATTATTCAATAATATATTTCAGCTCAGTTTGATTGTATAAATGTATTTGTTTCAAAATTAACATCAATAGCATTTTGGTAAATACTCAACAAAAAAACCTACAAATCTCCAACCTTTCATTATTTCTCTTCTCACTGTCTCTCATCCAATGCAATACACATTAATAAGGATGATGGTACAACTAATTTTGGCTGGAAATTCTATCCCAAATGATCTATATCAGTTGTTATCATTCAGAATTACTCCACAGAGAAGATGAACTGTTGTTGTAGTTGTGCTGATCCCAGAATATCTTCAGAAGACCTCTGTGTAATCTGGAAGCTTGTGTCTTTCACCAACGGAAGTTAGTCCAATAAAAGTTATCACCTCATCTACCTTGTCTCCTAAGAGAGTAGAATACAATGAGCATTTATTTTCCTTATCAGTCTATTTCTGCCTTGATGGACTCAAATGTCATTATCTGTTTAAAAATGATAAATTTCAGAGATCAGATGAATTACAAATGATACAGAAAAAACAGCTGCTTTAAATATGTAAAAATGTATCAATGCCAAGATTAATGATTTAGTCCTCAAGGCTTCTGTTATGTGTCTAGAAAGAATCTCAGAGAAAACCAGTAAGACTTTAAGTACATATCCTACTTTTGATCCACATGCAGGATGAGGGCAATGTATGGCTGTAAAGGTTTACTTCTGATAACACTGGATTAGGGTTGACCAGGATACAGATAATTAAACCAGAAGAATAATGCAAGTGAAACAATATGCTCGGGCTATCAAGGTATATGTTAGTGACAATTACTATGCTTGAATTTGAGTCACATTTCGGATTAAGAGTACTATCCTTACATTGAAGATACATTGTAATTGTTTTGCAATTACATTGTAGTTATGCCTTTATATCTGCAGTTCATATAACTGGAACTTTTTTTTGACATCCATACTCATAGTCAGCAGCACTAGGTTTGCTTTTGCTGGGTGGCTGAAATATTTCTAAAATGCCCAAGTCCCATTATTCAGCATGAATCAGGCTTTCATTATCTGAGCCATAGTTTTGCTCAATTTCTCTGATAATCAAGACTTGATCTCTGTAATTCATGAGCTGTATAATGCAAATGGCATGTCTTTAGGTAAAGCCCGACATATTGAGTTAATATGTCACTTAGTATCCATCAGCAAGCTTCATATGGATTGTTCTGTATGTTTTCCCCCATCTAAAAACAAATTAAGAAAGTAGAATGGTAATGCTCCATTGAAATTGCACAGTTATGCACTCAGAAATCCAATAATGTGAAAGCTAAATTAGAAAGTGCAACTTTAACTCTCCCGCCTTTAGGCACTCTGCCAGTCTTTAGTTGCATAATTACAGGTCATCTTCGATGCAAAGCTGTAGAAAACCTATGCTAATATTTTGTATATGACTTCTCTTTTTAAGGGTCTTGTTAATGTACACTAAGGCTAGCCTACACTATGGGGTTAGGTCAAATTTAGCCACGTTAAGTCTATTTAAAAATGACTGCATCCACCTAACCAACCTCATTCCGTCGATGTAAAGGGGTCTTAAAATCGACTTCTGTACTCCTCCCCGATGAGGGGAGTAGCACTAAAATTGACTTTGCTTGGTTGAATTTGGGGTAGTGTGGATGCAAATCGACAATATTGGCCTCCGGGAACTATCCCAGAGTGCTCCATTGTGACCTTTCTGGACAGCACTTTGACCTCCAATGCACTAGCCACGTACACAGGAAAAGCCCTGGGAACTTTTGAATTTTCATTTCCTGTTTGGTCAGCGTGGCGAACTCAGCAGTACTAGTGACCATGCAGTCCCCCCAGAATCACAAACGAGCTCCAGCATGGATCGAAAGGGAGACACTGAATCTAATTGCTGTATGGGGAGAAGCATCTGTACAGGCCGAACTCTGATTAAAAAGAAGAAATGCAAATATATTTCCAAAATCTCACAGGGCATGTTGGACAGAGGCTACAACAGAGACACACAGCAGTGCCATGTGAAAATTAAGGAGCTCAGGCAAGCCTACCAAAAGACAAAGGAGGCAAATGGTCACTCTCGGTCAGAGCCCCATACATAATGCTTCTATGATCAGCTGCATGGCATTCTAGGGGGGGACTCTACCACTACCCCACCACGGTCCGTGGACACCTGCAAGGGAGAGTCTCATGCAACAGGGAGGAGGATTTTGTGGATGAGGAAGAAGAGGAGGGAGGAGGAGGAGAATGCTCAGCAGGCAACCATTCTCCCCAGCAGCCAGGACCTTTTCATCACCCTGGAGCCAATACCCTACCAAGACGGGATCCCCGACCCTGAAGCCAGAGAAGGCACCTCTGATGAGTGCACATTTGTAACTACAGCACATGGTTTAAAAGCAATAGTGTTTAATGTTTGAATTGCCCTGAAGAACTGGGATGCATTTGCAGCCAGTACAGCTACTGGAAAGGTCTGTTCATGTGTCTGGGAATGGAGCGGGAATCCTCCAGGTACATTTCCATGAAGTTCTCCTGGAGGTACTCTGACAGCCTTTGCAGAGGGTTTCTGTGGAGGCCTGCCTTATTTCATCTTCCATGGTAGGACACTTTACCACCCCAAGCCAGTAGCAAATATTCTGGAAAATTGCAGCACAAAGCATGGCAGTGAATGGTCCTGGGTTTTGGTCACATTCAAGCAACAGTAGGTCTATATCTTTGTGTGTTATCCTCAGTAGAGTGCTATCATTCATGGTCACCTGGTTGAAATAAGGGAATTTTTGTAAGGGAACAGTAAAAGTACCCCATTCCTACTGGGCTGTTTGCACTTGGCTAAAAGGGATCATCCCAGAGCTCACGCGGTGTGAGGAAGAGGTGAAGGGATCATCCTGGAGAATAGCCACATGGCAGGGGGAGGGGAGAAGGGATCATCTCAAAGAATAGCCACACAGTGGGGTGGGAGTAGGTGTGTGCTGCACATCCACGCAAAAACCACAGCCCCTCCTTTTAAATGTGAAACCCAACCCATTGCTTGCTCTGGGAAAGGAGGGCGCTGCAGTTTGAAAACATTCCCACATGTTATGAAGGTGTAAGAAGCCAACCCTGCATACCAAAAGGCTTACTATGGCTTCCTGGAAACTGAATTCTGTTGCCCAGCCGTGTATGATGTGTCAGCATACTGGCAGGCACGCAATAAAAAAGTCAAAATGCGACCTTGTACCTAAAGCACATATGCTGTCTGCAGTGAATTGCTTGATTCACTGTGAAAGAATCTCCCTTTTGTTCTCAGAAAGGTATCATCTTAATTTTCCTCTCCCTTTTTATCTTCCCCCAGGCGCAAATGTTTCTATGCTCCCCCTATCATCTCCGTCCCTGAGGATATTGCAGATTAGAAGGCAAAAAAAACCACACTCTCAATGAGATTTTTTCCAAGCTCATGCAGTCCTCCAACACTGATAGGGCACAGCTTAGACCGGCAGAGACCAGGAAATAATTAAGTGAGCATGAAGAGCAGAGGCAGGACGTGATGCTGAGGCTAATGGGGGAGCAAATGGACATAATGAAGGGTCTGTTGGAGCTGCAGGAAAGCCAACAAGAGCACAGGCCACACTGCATCCACTGTATAATTGCATGCCCTCATCCCCAAGTTCCATATCCGCCTCACCCAGACGGCCAAGAATGTGGGGGCAGCTCTGGGTACCCAGCCACTCCACTCCAGAGGATGGCCCAAGCAACAGAAGGCTCTCATTCAAACAGTTTGATTTTTAATGTGGCTACAATAAACAATGTGGTCTTGTCCTTCCCTCCTTGCCCACCTCACCCAGGCTACCTTGTCCGTTCTCTCTCTCTTTTTTTAAAAAAAATTAATAAAGAAAGAATGCATGTTTCAAAACAATAGTTACTTTATTTCGAAGGGGGGAGGGTGTTTGATTTACAGGAAATTAAAATCAACAAAGTGGGTGAGTTTTCATCAAGGAGAAACACATTCAACTGTCACACCAAAGTCTGGCCAGACATGAAGCTGGTTTTCAAAGCCTCTCTGACATGCAGTGCGCCTTGCTGTGTTCTTCTAATCACCCTGGGGTCTGGCTGCTCACAGGCAGATGCCAGGCAATTTAGCTCAACCTTCCACCCCACCACAAATGTCTCTCTCTTACTCTCACAGATATTCTGGATCACACAGCAAGAGCAATAACAATGGGAATGTTGGTTGCACTGAGGTCTGACCGACTCAGCAAACAGCGCCAGTGAGCTTTTAAACGTTCAAAGGCACATTCTATCACCATTCTGCACTTGCTCAGCCTATAGCTGAACTGCTCTTTACAATTGTCCAGACTGCCTGTGTATGGCTTCATAAGCCATGGGAACAAGGGGAAGGCTGGGTCCCCAAGGATAACTATTGGCATTTCAACATCCCCAACAGTAATTTTCTGGTCTGGGAAGTAAGTCCCTTCCTGCAGCTGCTCGAAGAGCCCGGAGTTCCTAATTATGCAATTGTCATGCACCTTTCCTGGCCATCCCACGTTGATGTCGGTGAAATGTCCCTTGTGATCCACCAGTGCTTGCAGCACACTTGAGAAGTACCCCTTGTGGTTTATGTACTCGTTGGCAAGGTAGTCCAGTGCCAAGATGGGGATTTGCGTTCTGTCTATTGCCCTACCGCAGTTAGAGAACCCCATTGCAGCAGTGCCCTCCAGTATGACCTGCACATTTCCCAGTGTCACTACCCTTGATAACAGAACATCAATGATTGCATTGGCTACTTGGATCACAGCAACCCCCACAGTAGACGTACTCACTCCAAATTGACTCCCGACTGACTGGTAGCAGCCAGACATTGCAAGCTTCCTTAGAGCTATCTCCACTCGCTTCTCAACTGTCAGGGGAGCTCTCATTTTGGTGTTCCCATGCTTCAGGGTGGGGGAAAGCAACTCACAGAGTTCCAGGAAAGTGGCCTTATGCATGTGAAAGTTTTGCAGCCATTGTGACTCATCCCATACCCACAACACTATGTGGTCCCACCAGTCTGTGTTTGTTTGTTTGGCCCAGATTCAGTGTTCCACTGTGTCAACCAGCCCCACTTCCACCACGATGTCCCAATTGCCACAGCCCATGCTTTCAGGAACATCTATGTCCATGTTCTCATCAAAATCCTCTTTGTGCTGGCATCTCTTAGCCCAGTTCTGCATATATTCCAGCATAAAACACGAGTTGTTTACAATGCTCACAACAGCAGTGGTGACGGTGAGCTGAGTGGGTTCCATGCTTGCTGTGCTATGGCGTCTGAATGGGTAAACCAGGAAAAAAGGTGTGAAACAATTGTCTGCTGTTGCTTTCACGAAGGGAGGGGCTATTGATGACATGTACCCAAATCCACCCGTGACAATGTTTTTGCCCCATCAGGCATTGGGAGCTTAAACCAGAAGTTCAATAGGCAGCGGAGACTGTGGGAACTGTGGGATAGCTACCTCTGTAAGTCGATGCTAGCCATGGTAGTGTGGATGCAGTCTGCTGACTTAATGCGCTTAGTGTAGACGTATACGCTTGACTGTATAAAATTGATTTCTAAAAATCGACTTTTACAAAATCGACCTAATTTCATAGTGTAGACATACCCTAAGGGACATAGTTGATGCGCTGGACCCACTTTTACACTAAGTTACACAGATCAAGTCTTAGGCTAGGTCTACACTACAAAGTTAAGTTGACTTTTTTAAATGAGGCTCTCACACCTGGATGTGTGTCCAGCTGTGATTGTGAAACCTGTCCCTAAAGATGGAGTGCATTAGGTACTGTGATGGCCCAGGAACATGTGAAGAATGTGGGTGAGGAGTTTGGGGAGGGCATGGAATGCAGTTTGCTATGGGCTGCAGGAAGGTGAGCACAGATGTGTTCTGCCTGCATGGCTATCAGGGACCTCAGCATGTCAGTTTGGTCCTCAAGCAGCTGTGTCATCTGCTTCTGCCACTGTTTCCTCTTCTCGCTATCAATACTCAGTTTTTCATTGATAGCTTCTCTCCATGCAGCACTTCCCTGAGCATGTCTTCCTTACTCCTCTAGGTTTGTCTCCTTATCAGATGGAGCCGCTCAGCTGGTATACAGGAGGAGACCCTCAAGGCCACATCTGCATAATGTAAAGAAACAATAGACAGCGATCCTTGATTCATGCAAGTTACAGACACCACTTTCTCACTTTCCCTTGGCAAGCACACAGCATGGTGAGAACCCTAACCATGGTGAGTTCAGCCTGGGGGTTGGGGGAAATGGACAAGATGGGACAAAGGGTTGGGAAGTTCAGAGGGAGAACACTACAAGTACCTAGGGATGCTATTCTGAATACTGGCACCATTTTCCAGAGGCGGGGGGAAGGGGGTTGAAGTTCATATCTTGCTCCTGAGAGTAACCATGGATACAAGGGTGTAGCTCTTGCATGCGTGTGGCAGCAGACCAGGTCCACATGCTTCTTGTTTGTGTGCTGCTTTAGTGCCTGCAGAAGTAATTGCCAATTGATGCAGCAAAGTTTCCTACGATGGGGAGAAGAAACAGGGCAGCTTTCCCAAGGAATCTTTGACAGAGGATTGCAGAGTACCTACTGGAAAGTTTCCTAGTGACCTCTATGCAGAATTCCTGGGATATCTCACGGTGCACTGACAAACTTTTCCACAGGGCCCTCTCTGTCTAACTGCACAGGGGAACAAGAAGCAGATGCAAACAGTCCTGTTGTTGATTATCTCTATCCCTCTTCCCTGGGGGGACAAATAAAAAAGCTTTACGTCATGTCTCCCTGCAGTATCAAATCATCTCCCTGAAGTATCAAATCACGAGTACTTACTGGAGCTTCCTTCTCCTGCATCAGTTGTGCCTCAGCTAGAGTGCTGGGACTGGCTAGACCTCTTTGGTGTTGAAAAGCAGTCCTGGCTCGCCACACCAAAGGTTGACTCTGTCACCTGTCCCCCATCCTCCTCCAACTCCATTTCCTTGTCCATCACTTTGTCCTTCGGGCTGACTCTTCTGGACCCTGAATCCACAGGGCTCTTGGCAGTGGAGGTGGGGTTGCTGCCTAGGAAGGCATGCAACTCCTTGGAGAAGTGGCATGTCTTTGGCAATGCACCAGACTGATGATTGGCCTCACTTGCCTTCTGGTATGCCTGTCTCAGCTCCTTGATCTCAGCACAGCATTGCTGCATGCCCCTTTTGTGCCCCTTTTCCTTCATGCCACGAGCAATCTGCCCAGACATAGCAAAGTTCCTGTGGCTGTAGCAAAGAGGTCACTGTACAGCCTCTTCTCTCCATAGACCCAACAGATCCAGCAACTCCAGATGGGAGCACATTTGCTTCAGAGAGCCACCATGGTCAGCTGGACAGACGCTATGTGAGTTCTCCATGCTGAGCAAACACAAAGAGGAATTTCAAAAATTCACTGCAGGGCAGCAGAGATCAAAATGGTCACCAAAGCAGTCATAATGGGCATTGCAGGACACTTCTAGAGACCACTTAGTGTGCCATAAGAAACACAGTGTCTGCATGGATACTGCGTCACTCTATATTCATTGCAAAAAATTCTGTGTGTCTCATCCAGGTCGTTTTATTATGTTGGAGTAGCAGGTGAGTTGAATTGGTGGGAGGAGCATTGCAGTGTGCACTCGTCCATTGTTTTGTTGATGAAGGCTGACTTTTGTTGACAAAACTGTGTAATGTAGACATGGCTTTAGTTATCATGTGGAGTTGCAGTAGCCCAATCTGAAGACAAAGAATGCATGGGTCACTGTTCATTCTTGTCGAGGAGGAAGGGAAAATGTCCCTAGAAAGCTAAAGGTGAAAGATGGCATTTTTTTCACTGTTAGGTGCTAGCTGACTTTATATGCACAGTAATGAGTAGAGTATGACTCTGAGGCTTTACCAGCATCAGAGCCAATATGGCAAGTCTTGTGACCAAAGAATGCGAGAGCACTGTTCAAACTTGAGCAACTGGATTACTGTACTGAATTCCTAATCGATCACTCAGATTAGCACTCATATGCCCAAATACCCATTTTACGCCCTTAAATGTGAAATTGAGTGCTTGCCTCAAGCCAACTGCCATTGAAATCACGGGCAGAATTTTCAGTTAGATTGTAATGATCAGTGTATTCAGTAACTCCACCAACAGATGGTGCAGTTGCTCAGGCAAGACAGACACACTGATGTATAGCTTTGGTTCTCATGGAAACTTTCTGGCACTGAGGCTTGCAAGAAGTAAACCAGCACATTTTAATTTGTTTTTGCGGCTAAGTTTAATTGTTTTTAAAATGCTTGCAATGCTTTTGCAATTTAAATAACTCCGATTTCAAATATTTCATTGAAACATTTTAGACTTATTTCACTTTCTGGGGCAAAAAAAAAGTCTGATTCATTTTTATTTTTTCAATCTTCAGCCAGTGTGGTCTCTCATTAACAGAGTTTTTGCATGTGTGGGTTTTTATAGATTTGGCAATGTGATGTGTGTTTTGCTTAATGTATTATTATTTATATTTTAAGACAGCTTCTTTGGAAGAAATTTCACTTTTTTGTTGTATTGTTTCAGTCTCTTTGCTGAACTGATATGAGGTGTTTTTGATTGTGTTTTGTGAGGGATAAGTCACATTTGAAGGTTCCCTTCAGACAGATGGATGTGCTGTGAAGAGTTTCAAGCCAAAATACCATGTGCTTTGTTCACAAGAGGACATCACATTTTTCCAGCTATTGACCTCCTGAGGAAGCAGGGCACCACATAGTCTGAAGGACTAATGGGGCTACTTTAATGTTTAGAATTTACAATAAACAGCGCCCCAGTTCTCAAGGTGTCATAAACAGATAGCTAAGGGTTAATGTCTCTTTCACCTGCAAAGGGTTAACAAACAGTGAACCGGAACACCTGATCAGAGGACCAATCAGGAGACAAGATACTTTCAAATCTGGGTGGAGGGAAGCTTTTTTTTTGTGTTCTTTGTTCTCTGTCCGTATTCTCTCTGGGGTCTGAGAGGGACCAGATGTAAACAGATTCCTCCAATCTTTCAGAAAAAATCTCTTCGGTTCTAATTCTACAAAGTATCAGGATAAAGGCGGCTTTAGTCTTCTTAATTGTTTTTTCTTTATTTGCAAATGTGTAGTTTGCTGGAAGTAGTTTAATTTGTATTGTGCTGGGGGGGAGGAGGTTTTCTTTCTAGTGTCTGTAAGCTGAAAGACCCTGTAATATTCCATCTTGAATTTACAGTGATTACCTTCACTCTTCTTTCTTTTATTAAAAGTTTTTCTCTTTAAAAGACCTGATTGATTTTTCCCCCGGTTAAGGCTTAAAGGAAATTGAGTTGGGACTCACCAGGAAATTGGTAGGAGAGTGGGGGTGGAGGTGGAATTCCTCTGTGTTTTAAGATTCAAGGAGTTGAATCACAGTGATCTTCCAGGGTAATCCAGGGAGGGGAAGCTTGGGAGAGGCAACAGTGAAGGAAAGAGTTTACTTTCCTTGTGTCAAGATCCAGGGGATCTGGGTCTTGGGGTCCCCAGGAAAGGTTTTGGGGAGACCAGAGTTTATCAGGCACTCCAAGTCCTGATTAGTGGCAGTTATCAGATCTAAGCTGGTAATTAAGCTTAGGGGGATTCATGCTGGTACCCCATCTTTTGGACGCTAAGGTTCAGAGTGGGGCTAGATACCATGACACGGGGCTACTTTAATGTTTAGAATTTACAATAAACAGTGCCCCAGTTCTCAAGGTTTTTGCAAAAACTATTATTTTTGTCTCTCAGTAATAAACAAAAGCTATTCCCTTGGTTTTGAGAAGAAAAACAAAGGCAATCCTTCTTCCTTCAGGGTACTGGATAACACTCTATTTCCTTGCTTTCAGGGGAGTTCAACCAATGCTGGCCCTGCGCTTCAGGGGGTAAAAGCAAAGAAGTCTCTCTTCTTTAAGGGAAATTAAATAAAGTAGTATATCACATTCTCTTCTTTCACAAAAGTTATATGAAGTAAATCTCTGGCCTCACCAGGATCAAAGCATATGTTCTCCCTTTTTGGCAGGGTCCAGGATATACTCTAGCCCTTACATTCTAACCCAGGAGAGATGGCAACCTTGAGGGGAAAAGTTATGCTTGTCCCATATAGAACAAAAACCAGCACCAAGCCAGCCCTCAACTTGAAACCTGCTCTTAATACAACTGCCAACTTGTACATAGTGTCACTATGCATCTGTGGGTCACAACTGAGAATACAAAATTCAGGACAAACTGCTGAGAAATAGGGCAGACACATCCCAAAACTGGTGGTTATTCTTCAATAAGATATTCCAAACCAGCAACAAAAGTAAACTTCTGTTTCACCACACCAGCTAACAAAAAGTCAGAAAAACAGTCTCCTTAGGCATTCCAGTCCTTGTATCACCACCAGAAACACTAGACTTAATGATGAGTGGTTATTAAAACAATTTCACTAAACAAAAGAGTAGTTTTGATCCCAAAGGACCAACCATATACCTAGGTCAATGTATAACTCAGATCTTACCCAATAAACATTGTTGCCAATATTTTAGTATCTAAAATCTAACGGTTTATTTATAAAAAGAAAGAAAGAAAGGTGAGAGTTAAAATTGCAAAATTCTTGGTTCAGGCTTGTAGCAGTGAAGAAATAAACTGCAGGCTTGTTAAGTCTCTGCTGGTTTCCAAATCATTCGAAGGTGCTCAGTCCTTTGGTTAGAATGCTCTCATTAATACAAATTCAAGGTCCAGAGTTTTGAGTAGAAAAGACACAAAGTGAACCTGTTTCCAGGGCCTTATATAGCTTCTGCCAAGTGAAGGGAAATCTATTGTTCTCACTGTGGAAAACTGGAGGTAACAAGATGGTGTTTGAAGTCACATTTCCATGCATGATTTCGCTTACTCATAGCAAAGGTCATCAGAGAAAAGTCCATTAAATGTAGATAGGCATCTTTCATGGCTCATTGTGAGTTAAGTGTTCCTTGATGAGCCATTTAACTTGAATAGTCCCTTCAAGATGTGCAAGCTAAATACCTTGTGGGGATTACCACAGGAACAAACATATTTGAAATACAGGTATAGTGCCAATACTCATAACTTCAAATACAAAAATGATACATGCATATAAATAGCATAATCATATTCAGCAAATCATAACCTTCCCACAGACACCTCACTTGACATACTTTGTACAAGATTTGTTGCAATTATATAACAGTGGTAGCAACAATGATCTACATGGTCATATTTTATCAGATAACATCATACATACCATCTTGCTTTCCTGCAGCTTCTTATTTTGCTCCATGGAGAGATGTCTGCTTTCATGAAGAATCCTTTCACAGTGATCAAGGTTCCACTTTCTTGCCATCCAAAGAAATGCCCAGAAATGACAAATGGTCTTATTCAGTCAACACCAGCATCAAAAGCAGTCTGTAGGTCCTTATCCACTATTACCTACTCTTCTCTATCCCCACTCAACTAGCCCCTGATTCAAAAGAGTATTTAAACACATGCCTATCTCACATTGAAGTCAAGGGAACATAAGCACAACTTAAAGTTAACGACATGCTTAATTACTTTAGTGCATTGGGTTCCTGCTGCTTGCTGTATTCCCTTTCTCGTCAGTGCTATCCACAAGAGGCTGTATCTGGCCTACATCCTCTGAAAGGTGATCCCATCTGGTTGAAAAATAGCATACATTTCTGGACTCAGCTTCCTTGGTGGCAACAAAGATTCTTCCAAGGTGAGAATTCCCACTCCTCACTGTGTGCACACAGCTGGCTAGCCAGTCCATCCCTGGCCTGGAAGTGTTTTCTGGCTAGGACAGCCCTGCTGCCTCTCCTGGTTGTGATGCTGATTGTAATGTGCAATTTCTCCATCACCTTATTGCTACTGCACCTATTTTCAATTTTCCTCCTGCACCTCTCCAGCAACCTTACTCCTGCCCTTCTCTGACCCTTCCCACCCATAGCATGCAGCAGAAGCCATTCTAGTATGAATATTCCTGCAACTATTAACATGTAAAGATTTTTCTGTGTATGTGTGTGCGTGTGAGCACACACTTATTGTGTACAAAATATTTCAAAATATCTGAATACTTACAAGTGGTGAGGAAACAAGGACCTGTGAAAACCAGCAAAGTGTAGTTGTCTTTTCTATAAAAGTATGTATTTGAATTAGCAATGGCTTTTATAGGCGATAAGGAATAGATACACTTAAAGCTGCTGAAGACAAGAAAAAATGCACATCCTCCTAACATGCACACAGTTCACTGCAGGCAGTTCCAATTCTGATATCCTGAAAGAAACTGCAAAACGCAGTGAGAGACACTTTCAGGTCATGACTTCAGATCCCTCCTGCTTCTTGCTGCCTGTCTATGGGTCTTGAGATAACTTGAAATATCCGTGAAATCATTCCAGAAGACAATAGAAAAGAAACATACATGTAACATATTGGAAACCAGCTCACAAAGAGACTTGCTTTCCTCTTTAATATTTGTCCCTTACCGTGTAACCTGGTATAGCTTCTATAACAAACACAATTTGAATACATTTTCTTTTTATCTGTAAGGTATAAAGCAACCCGGGGGGGACAAAACAGAAAATATCAAGTTAAAATATGCAGACCTCTGGGTTTACTGTGTAACTGACAAGCAAAAATAAGAAGGAAAAGTAAATGAAGTTTCAGATTGGGACTCAAAAACACATAGTTGACTTAGTGATATATGAATATTTCAAAAAGACAGAAAACACACTGAGAATTTTCCCTGTTCACTTACAAAGAGATTGTAGTACAGTGGCATATCCTTTCCCATTACTTCAGCAGTGCAATATCAGCACTATTGACTTTTTATTTTCTCTGAAAAATGGGTAATGATGTCAAGCACATCTAGCAAAGGGAGTGTGAAATCTGCATCGAACATTTGATGCATAGAAATTTAAAGTAGAACAAAGGTTAAAAAGTCATGAACTGGGTCAAAGCAGACCTGTTCGTGTTCACTGAACTAATTACAAATGGGGGTTCAGATTCAAAGAACTGAGATGTTACAATGTCGTGTCATCATGATATAGCTACAGAAGAGTCCACTGCCCAGGACTTCAGTTCCTCAGCTTAGATGCCAAAACAGCATGAACTTTTTAGGTGCTAACAGGAAATGTCTTGCAGGCTGACTGTTCTCTCTAATTTTTCTCTGGTCACACTGCAGGCACACAGCTGGATGACCATGGCAGTAAGGAAAGTAAATGTTCTCACCTTAAGAAGGCATCTTCTGCAACCACCTTGGAAGCTGGTTCTCATTTCCAGCCTGTGCTGAAGTTCCAGCTTCCTAGGATATGGGTTCCTTGCAACATTTCATTCCTTTGAATTTGAGAAGGTAATGACCATTTGCAAGGAATCTTGGAACATGGGAATCCATGTGGCTGACTTTATCTTATCAGCCATGCTTGAAGTATAGGCTGTACTGGTTTAGCATCATGACCAAAGAAGGGCTTTGTCATAAACAGATAAGAAAAGTTAATAGCACAGAAGTACTTTATATCTCTTTGACTATAAAGGGTTAACAATTTCAGTAGGCCTGGCTGTCACCTGACCAGAGAACCAATCAGGGGACAAGATACTTTCAAATCTTGAGGGAGGGAAGTTTCTGTGTGTGCTGTTAGTTTTTGGTTGTTGTTCACTCTGGGGGCTCAGAGTTGGCTGGAAGGGAGTTTAAACTGTGTGGATATTTGTGTAATTCTTCGCTGGAAGGAGTTCAAAATTTGTATTTTTGCTTGAAAGGATTTTAATTTGTACTTGTATACTTGGGCTGGAGGGTATTCCCAGTGTCTATAGCTGAAAAACCTGTACCTATTCCATCTTAAATTTACAAAGATAATTTTTACTGTTTTTTTCTGCTCTTTTAATTAAAAGGCTTTTCTTGTTTAAAGAACCTGATTGTTTTTTATAATTCTGGTGAGACCCCAGGGACTGGGTCTGGATCGGCACCAGGGAATTGGTGGGGAAAGGAGGGAAGGGGAGAGAAAGGTTAATTTTCTCTCGTGTTAGGATTACTTTTTCTCTCAGGAGAGAGAGAGAGAGGGGGAAGGTCATTTTCCTCTCTGTTTAAGATTCAAACGAGTTTGAATCCACAGTATCTTCTCAGGGTAACCCAGGAAGGGGAAGCCTGGGAGATGAGGCAACGGTTGGGGAAAGGGTTTTCTTTCCTTGTGTTAAGATCCAGAGGGTCTGGGTCTTGGGGGTCCCCGGGAAAGGTTTTGGGGGGACCAGAGTGTACCAGACACTGGAATTCCTGGTTGGTGGCAGTGCTACAGGTTTTAAGCTGGTAATTAAGCTTAGAGGAATTCATGCTGGTACCCCATCTTTTGGACGCTAAGGTTGAGAGTGGGGAATTATACCATGACAGGCTTAAGCTACAAAGTTGGGATCTGAATATGGAGTTTAGCTTTCCAAGTAGTCAGGGTATACTTGGATCTTGGGGAGTAAGGGTGTTAATTGAGGCTCATCTCTGTAGGTAACAGTTTACGATATCGCCTATGGTTCAGGGTTCTCTGAACTTTAATTTAAATCTCAAAAACTACTTTTGATTCTTTTTCCCTTAAAGAAATACTTTATTTATTTATTTTTTAAATGCATGGCCATTGGGGTCACATTAGAATAACATATTTTTAAATGCTCATTCCTTTATAACTTTGTTATGAAAATGATTACTAAAACCATATGAAAAGATTTCGGGGTGAGTAAGGGAGCAGAAAAAGGGTATAAAAGAAGCTTTGCTCAGCTGTATGCTATCCTGGTTATAGTGAGCATGAGAGTTGTCATTTGGCGTAGAGTTCCCTTCCATAGCAGACCTTTCTGTCACAGATATGTCAGTCCACATTGCATCTTGCAGCTCCAGTGAAGCAACAATCCAATAAACAATTTTAGAGAATTGAAATGAGAAATTTCAGATTCTATGCTCAAGATAGGTCTGCCTAGGGTATTTATTAAATTGAACCTTATTTTTCCACTGCTTTTCATTGTATATTTTTAATGCAGTCCTGTTTATCACCAGTACTGTAATATGTGTGGTATGTGATGTGCATGCTTCTCTGACTTTAAACTGACTTCAACTATTCTGTTTTATTTTTCCTTCACATGTGCTTCTGAAACGCACAGTTGTGTGGGCTCAGAGAACATAAGGCCCTGATCCAGCATACTCTTATGTGTGGACTTAGATGTACTCATGTGAGTAAAAGTAAGTATATGTGCAAGCGTTTGTAGGACTAGGGCTTAAATGTATTTTGTTTGGCAAAGCATGAGCGAAAACATACCTCCTCATTATCTGGAATGTAGGTCAATGTCATGGTTTATTTCTGGACTTTATGTGTATCTCGTGATCTAAATGTGGTTCTAATGTGTTTTATATATGTTCTCCAAAATCATTAAAATTGAGACTCATGCATAAAACAGATGTAAAACACATCATGTCATATGATCTGCACAGACTTCACATGTGACTTAAATTGTAAACACACTTGAATAAGTCTCTGAGGCATGAATATTTGACTTGATCTATGTATTATTACACACACACAAAAATAAGAAATTATCCCTTATTTTTTCTGCTTACAAATTAGTTGTGAGGATACCATGATTTCTGCAAATGTATTAATTACTGTTAATGATCTGCAGAATATTTTGAATAAGAAATTTTCAGCCTTTCAGTTCATGAACTGCTCATTTTGATTATTTGCTATTCATTATTTTATGTGGTATAATTGGTTACTGAAGAGACATGGTATTGCTTCTACTTCCTAGATAACTGAAACTTTTCAAACAGGTGATAATGCACAGAGAATAATGCATATGAATAATAAATAGCTAATACATTTATTAGCACATTAATACCCTTGTTTGCTTGCATATACAAGTATGCATATGAATAGGGCCCTACCAAATTCACAGCCACGAAAAACATGTCACAGACTGTGAAATCTGGTCTTCCCCTGTGAAATCTGGTCTTTTTGGTGCTCTTACTCTATACTATACAGATTTCACGGGGGAGACCAGCGTTTTTCAAATGGGGGTCCTGACCCAAAAGAGAGTTGCAGAGGGGGGTCACAAGGTTATTTTAGGGGGCCAGAGGGTGGCAGCTGTTGGCTGGGTACCCAGCTCTGAAGGCAACACCCCACCAGCAGCAGCAGCACAGAAGTAATGGTAGCAGTATCACAACTCCCCCTACAATAACTTTGCGAACCCCCACAACTCCTTTTTGGGTCAGGATCCCTAAAATTACAGCATTGTGAAATTTCAGATTTAAATAGCTGAAATCATGACATTTATGACTTTTAAAATCCTGTGACTGTGAAACTGACCAAAATGGACCATGAATTTGGTAGAACCCTACCTATTACCAACCATTCCCCTAATATGCATGAATACAAAGATGATTATTATTTAGCTGTATTATAGTACAGCTAGAGGCCCCATTTATGCCAGGTTGTACAAACTGTGGTCAGGGCACTATACAAACATAATGAAAAAAAAAAAAGTCTTCATCCCAAAAAGCTCACAATCTAAGTGTCAGGTGATCGACAGTAGTCAGATAAAACAAACAGATGAGGGGTGCAGTGAGAAAATTATGATTAGTATTATACACAGTGCTCACTGCACAGCTACATGGATGTTTATAGTGATCAAGTCATAAGTTGGTCCTGAACACGGAAGAATTGTACATCAGGTCAGAATATGAAGGAAAGTTTGCAAACATGTCTTTGTAGTATTTGAGCCATTCTAATATACTTACATGTGGCCATTTCCTGCCTTGGCAGCTGTAGCGAGGGGGGGATACAGATGCTGCCTTCTGCTACAGAATTGTTTCCAGCCAGGTTACATGTTATCATGGTAGGCTCTGATAAGGGAGTAACGTGTCTCAGTAGGGGGTCTGGGGTTCTGCCTCAGGGTCAGAGCATGCCCCAGATGTGATCTGTGACCTACAAGAATCACTGATCAGACCTGATAGCTATCCACACAGCTACACAAAATATTTTCTCCCTCTATGCTAACAGTGTCCTTATGATCAAATCTCAGGGCCTCTAGTCCATCCTCCTCCTCCTTGTCCTCTCTGCTGCTTTTTAAAGAATTCCTTCTATTATCATTTACAACACACTGTTCTTCCTTGGCTTCCTAATGCTGTCTTCTCTTGGTTCTCGTCTCCCCTCAATGACTGTTTCTTAGCATCTCAACAAGCAATTACAGCAGGGTTGACTTAGTGGTCATACTACCATCCTATATTACACTAATTCTCTGTGACCTCCCTGGTAGAGTTGGAGGGTGCAAGAGCAGAGTTAACATTCTATTAAATTGCATTAACTATACACTTTTGGGATTGCCTAAGAGGAACAACGTAAAAGCTCGTTAACATTTTTTCATCTAAACACTTTTTCCAATGAAAAAATGGCTTTTAAACCAAAATAAGTTTTCTATGGAAAAAATGTTGCAGGAAATTAAAAACAAACAAACAAAAAACCCCTAGATTCTTAGAAAATTTCTGGGCAAACAATGGCATTTTAACCATCTCTAAATAAAAGGTTGAGCTGAGCAACTGTTCTCCTGGCTCCCTTCCCCTCTACCATGGGTACACAAAATGATTTTGCAGAGGAAGTCGTCTCTGTTACACAAAGTATAGGAACTTCCCATTTAGCTGATTTCCCCCTCCCCCCTTCTATACATCCTGAAACCTTTCTATGCAATTATCATATTGTTTTCAACTATTACTGTATCGCAAAAGTGATCATAAGACATTTTTTTCTGTCTGTTTCTTATGAAACAGGGAATTCTGGGCCTGGTATGATGCCTGCAATCATGTTGAAAAATCATGCTATAGTCTTAAAACTTCTTTGTCATAGCCTCACTGGACTGCATTTTGATCTAAGATTACACTGGCTAAAATCACGAGTTAGTCCACTGAAACCAATATATTTTTATGAGACTGGAATTAGGCTCACTGTTTGCTTTTGGCCAAAACAGTCCTGTGAAATGTCTAGTTCATAATGTTAAAGTTGAGACACAGAACAACAGAAGCCAGAGCATTTAGTAAATCTGAAGCTGTATCCTTATGACTAATGTCATGTGGAAACCACCCTGCCTGCAAAATCACTGTATTTTTTTTAAAGAAAAACTAACATCTACCTGGAAAAAGTGCATGTAGCCAAAAAGCACATGAAAAAATAAACCTATAAAATTACAGTGTGTGCTCCTTGATAGCTCGTTGGCTTTGAAACTCATTCCCTACCTTGGTCCAAAGATGACTGAATATGTAGACCTTCAGGCCATGCTACAAAGCCCATCTTT
Organism: Chelonoidis abingdonii; assembly: GCF_003597395.2. Lineage (NCBI taxonomy): Eukaryota > Metazoa > Chordata > Testudines > Testudinidae > Chelonoidis > Chelonoidis abingdonii. The sequence continues at coordinate 47,879,521 of NC_133775.1, read as the reverse complement.
TTGAGCAAGCCTTTAGCAATGGCTAAGATGACTGGAAGCAGATTGCCTTTGAGTATTTGAAAAGAGGGAGATTTAGACTGATTTTTTAATGTTTTTTTCAACCTGGAAATTATATGTTTGTGGGAATGTGCTGCTGTTCTGAGTTTGTAACGAGCTGAGTGTACTTAAAATTGATGGCAAGATCAATTAGAGTCCAGGATAAGCCTTCTTTTACATGCGTCTATTGAAATCTGTATAAATAAGTAAATACAAATAAATTCAATTGTTGATGTAGAAATGCTAAAGCAGATCTACTTAAAGGAATATTTCGAAGATTTAATACTGCTAAATACTAATTAGGGTTGGTCAGAATAAGTCCAGTGAGACTCTGCTTCATTGGAATGCACCAAATCAGCAAAATGAAAATGTTTTGCAGAGCAGATTTGATTTTGCTGCTGCTCCAATGGAACCCAGACAGGGAGTCTGATGGAAGCCGGTATTGCTCCAAGAGAAACATGGCAGCTTACACGTCTTGCTCCTCAGAAATCCACCTCACGTAGGGTCCTGGGAGGCCAGGCTTCCAGTTTTCCTCAGTTCTGGGACTACCCCCACATGGACTGCCTTGGGGTTAGGACCTCGGGGCTTTCACATTCTTCTTTGCAAGGAATTTTGAAAATGTTGGCTTTTATTCTTAATCAGTAGGAAAGCAAATTTTGAAACATCAAAATCCTCCACAAAATGAGATTATGTCTCACAATCAGCTGTAATATTAATGCAGATGCATGTGCTGCACAGTACAGGCACTGTTTACAGCTATAGTTAAAGAATAGATATTGTTTAAGGGTTCACATTTGTATCAGGAGTGCACTTTCCTAGTTTTGACCAGTATACAATGTGATACTGGAGGAAGGTGATTTCAGTGAGCAGAGTTCACGGGAGTGTTCACTGGCAGGTTTAATCGGCTTTATAGTAGTGTTGATCTTGCTGATTTACGGTCTGGCTTGTGAGGACATTTGTGTTTCATTTATTGAAGGAGATAGTAGACAGAAACTGCAATTTCAGTATTGTCTTGTGGATTGTTCCTTGTAAACAAAACTTCAGAAGGTAAATTGCAGATAATCCTCAGCCTTCTATATGCAAAAGCATTAGTCCCAGTATTGGGCTAATGAGATAGCATAGTCTGGTGACTCAAGCATATGAATGTGAACGATGAAATGGGTTCAATTTTCAGCGATGTCTCTGTCTCAGTGGATCTGTTTCTGATCTCATTTACAACAATTTAAATAAGGAGCAACTCCATTAAAGTCAGTAGATTTATACTGGTGTGAAAATAAAATTAGGGTTGTTATGTAGTCTTGGGGAGAGTCATATCACCTTGATGAATCAATGCATTGATACCCCTTTGTCTCCATTTTTTTCATTTTTTAAAGCAATATTATGCTAACTTTTTAAAGTACTTTGAGATAAACAGATTGAAAATGCCATATAAATGGTAAGAGTTATTAAATTATTATTGCTTTATCCATGAGTTGTGCAAGACTAGCACTAGTTGAAAAATGGAATTTCTGTCCTGTGGGAAATTCTGGTATTTTGACATTTGTTTTCATCCCAGATAATGACAAAGTCAAAGTACTTAAATCCGAGTGAGAGCAAAATGTTTCAAATAATTTCAATTCCAAAATGATAAAATATTTCATTTCAATGGTGTGATTGAAGTGAACTTTTGACATTTTAAAATATTGAAATATCAACTTGGACCAAAACATTTCATTTGGAAATGTTGATTTGAAACTAAATATTTTGTTTTGAATTGACATTTCAATTTAAAGCAAAAATTTGAAAAAAAACTTGCAGTTTGAATCAACATTTTGAAATAAAAGAAAGCATTCTGGTTTGAAATGACCTTTCAGAAAAAAATAATTTAAAAAAATGCTGAAATTTACATTTACACAAGGAAAGTAAGAACAGTTTAAATGAAAACACAATTTGTGACAAACTTTTTAGCTTTTATTTTTTGGTCAGGTCTATTCAAGATTAATCACCTGTATAATATCATTTAAAAGTCAGATGCTGTGTGGGTGAAATTTTGAGCTGACTTACCTTGTTCAATAAGTTACATTTGGTGCAAATCAGCACAGAATTTGACACTGCTTTCAGAGCACAAAAATAAGGGGAAATTAGCTTTCACCTTACTTTTGGATCTTTAACTTAGCTGTTTTGAAGTTAGAATTCTTTGTTTTTTACCATTGTTTACAAAATCTTAACATAAAAAAAAAACAGACTCCATAACAGTCCTGGTTTTTATGGTATGAACTGCATAGCTGTACTCTGCAGAATAATTTTATTTTAAATAAAGTGCATTGTGGCAACAGCACCAGTAGGTGGAAAATTTTAGAGTGTTCTAGAAATACCTTTCTGGATACCACCACATAAAAGGCTGTTACTGGGACACACTCTTACTTGAGATATGCTAGTTCACACTAATATTATCCCAGCAAAACATATCCGACCTCAGATAGAAGTCAAATAGGGCTCTGGAGGACATGGCCAAGAGGATCCTTTCACTTTGAGAAATTTCATAAAGTATTAATTGTCTTCAGGCTTTCAGCTAAATTTCACTTTATGTAAAGTTTTACAGACACATGCACGGGACCTGTTCCTCCTCTCACATATCTGAGAAAATAGGGATTAACTCAACGTATTTACAGCAGTGTAAACCTGGTGTAAGTGACCTGGTTTGTGTGGCCTTATTTTAGAAGGAGATCAAAGGAAGCTACTCTAAGTGCCAGTAACATTGCCAGTAATGAAGACCAGTAGAATTAGCATGGGAATGGAAACTCCAGCTCACTGCCACACAATGTATTTGAACAGTGCCAAATATCATCTCCTTCAGTATAGTAAATTAAGTGTAAATACTGGGAAACTGCCTGTTACAAAGTGTCTAATACAAATGACTATCCTGCTTCAGATGCTAGTTTTTAAGAGGGAGGGAAGAGTCATGGTTGGTTTGATATAGAATGCCTGTACTGAGATCACCATACATTTCCTCTAATGACTTGGCATAGGGGTGAAGCACGGCTTCTAATGTTCCACCACTAACGTATTATACCCATTCAATCAGTATGTCAAACCCTCTATTTGGCCTACTATGGTATCCTGAAATGTTGGCTCCTTGATCAAATAAACACAGCTACCCATCACAGTGACAGATAGTCATTTGAACAATGATAGCAGCTACATTTCGTTGCAACTTTAGGGGTAAGATGCAGTAATAATGGAAGTCAAAAATAAGCAAACTGTACCTTTGGGTTATACGGTTTGCAAAAACAATCCCCTAAAGAAAACAAAGGTTCTTGCTACATGAATAATATTAAACATTTATAAAACGCATGAGAATTTCAGAGCACTGTGGGCACACAATCACTATTTTTCATGACATAGTTTGAGTATTATGAACCAAATTTTACAGACAATAAAACCATAGCAGTGAGTTTAAGCAACTTGCCCAAGTCCACACAATGAATGAGTGTTTGAGGTGGGAATAGAACTCAGAAGTCCCTGACTGAAATTCTGGCACCATTAAAGTCAATGAGAGTTTGGCCTTTGACTTCAGTGGAGCCAGGATTTTACCCTTTCTCTCCAGTCCTACACCATATTCATCCTTGTAGATCCCATACCCTTTCAAGATTAGAAAGTTTATTGAAAATCTAAAAACAATGAATGGGGATGTAGAGTAAGATAGATATATAAAGGGTTAAATTAGCTTGGATAAGGAATATATATGCTTTGATTGTGTAAAGAACTGATGCTTAGCAGTTGTGGGCAGGCCTTGAAAGATAGGGTGCCTAACTGGAAATACTGGACCTGGAGTGTGGCTGATAAGATAGGACGATCTTTGAAGAAAAAGCCCCAGTTATCAAAGGTGGTTCTGAACTGGTTTTACTAAAGAACTGAATTCAAGAAGCAGTGACTATTATCATGTAGGTTCCGATAGATAGGGTATAAAAGAGTAAACTTTTAAAGAGTTTGTAGCTAGTACCTGTCCATCCAGTTGGAGCCAATTAAAATGGGTTTGAGCAACCTGGAGCTAGTCCTGTTGTAAGCACCTGATCAATGTTCATAACTGCAGTTATTGTATGGATGTGATGGTTGCTTAGGCATTTAAGGCACATTTGGAGCAGCTGTAGAAAACACCATTCAACCTACTGGATTTAATAAAGGATTGTATGGTTAAAATGGTATTGTGGTGGTATCCTATATTAGTAATAATAATTCCAACAGGCAGTGATGGCAATCAAAAGAGAGATCTAGCTTGGAACAAGAGGAGAGGAAGGTCGTTTCTGCAATGCTGATGATTGCAGGCTTCCTCTCTTCCTCTTTGAGTCCAAGCAGAGAGTTAATCCAATAGGAAATGGCGATAATAATGGACACTAATATTTGTATTCATTTCAGAATTCTTGAGCCCAAATGCAGACATATTATGTTTTAGATATCAATCATCTCACATCATTTACTGTTTCTTACCTAGTCAAATCCATGCAAGATATCTGAAGGCCCCAGTACACCCGCCCAGTCCATAAAAACAGAGCGAGAACAAACTTTTGTTGAGTATATGTCCCTGCATGCAGCCTGGCATCTGTATCCCCACACAGTTTTGAACCCCCAGACTTTCCTAAGGTAAAGGCCTTGTTGCTTTGTATTACAGCAATGCTTAGAGGTCCTAAGAGATTATGGCTCTGTTATGTTGGGTGTTGCACAAATGCATAATATGAAACTGTCCCTGCCATAGACAAGACAAATAATGGGAGGGATCACAGGTACAGATAAGTGAAGTAACCTGCTCAAGATAAAACAGCAAATCAGCAGCAATAAAATCCAAGTTTTCTGATTCTTAATCCAATGCTGTATCCAAGGTCCAAGAGAAATGAAATACACAGTGAAGATGGCAAGAAATATGTTATATTTTTTAATGTTTCTGGTTCCAGTAACCCAAAGTGTGGTTGGTCACACACTATCTCATTAAAAACTACAAAATATTTATCATCCTGCTGTAATTTTGTTTGGGCTTCCAAGTAAAAATTGCAGCAGAAAAATATATGCTACTTTGGCAGAGATGTGAGTTTATATTTTCCAAATTCTATGCATTTTAACTGTGACTGGGTCTCCAAACTCCTTTTCTGTTTGATGAAGGAATCTGTTAGCAAACAGCTGTGGTGCCATCAGTCTTTAAATGCAGCCCAGAACAGCTTTGTTAAGAGCATTCTGTTAATTTTTTAAAAAATTTATTTTAAACCTCTCACTGCTATATTTTGACAGTGAACTGCTGCTATGTTTGTTGTTCACAGGGACTACCTCAGGCAGAGCTAACAGTGAGACCTTTGCTATATTAGCCCTGGAGCCTGTGTAAATGCTTCACTTTCTGAGATCTGCCTGTCAGAAGATAGGCTGGAAAGATAAAATTTACCTAAAAAATACTGCCTCTGAAAATACGTGGACTGCTCTTAATAATTGAAATCAGAGGTGAATATTAACTGCTTTAAAAACAGAAACCAATGATATTGTGGGAATAGTTATATAACACCTAGAACAGTTTGGGACAGATCTTTTGCTTGTATGAATTGATTTTGATGGAGCTACACCAGTTTTCCCTAGCTGAGGATCCTAGGCACTTACTCCACTTTCTGGAAGAAGTAAAGATTTGGTTGTGTGCTCAAAGAGCAGGCAGAAGTTTATTAAATTTGATTACTGTAGCATATCTATGGTTAGTATTCAAGGTATCTCAATGACAGTATTAAATCGTGACTGTTCATCTTGACTTTTGTTGATTTACATGCTTTGCTTTTAGAGAGTCATTTTGCACTAGCACTGTCAAGACTTTAAAGGATGGCTTGCAGTAGAAATGACATGTTGATTGGAATCAAGAGGCATATTGATCCAAACCATTAGAATTAGTGGAGGAACTTTTTATTTATGCCAGTGCAAAAGTGTCTGTGTATGGATGTAGCCTACCGCTAATCTACTGAATTTAATAGACCAGGGTGAAGGTGCTTAAAATACCAACATTATCAACAGGAAAATTTTAGTACTGAGTCGACAATCAGGAGTTCTAAGGTAGAAAGCTTCAACACTGTGGATTTATTAGAAGCAAATTCTTCAAACCCAGCCAGATATTATAATCTGAAACATAGCATATACGGTTCTCTTTGTTGTATGGAAGAGGGGGAAAGCATTTTCATATGCTCAGCACAATTTTGGAGTGGAGAGGAGCAATCATCAGCACTACTAGCAGTTGGCAATTCCTCTGCACCCACAATATTCAAGTTTATCTCCAAGGAAATATGGAATTGGGGTGCCAGGGTGGGGCATTAGTGATGTGTGTTGGAGAATAGGAGAGGGGCTGGGGAAGTGGCAGGACTACTGAGGAGCCAAACCTTCCCCTGAAGGGGGAAACACGGACAGTGACATACAGAGGACACTGTGGTTCTGGAACTGAGAGAGGAGCTGTAGGTGGGAGCAGCAACAGAGTGCTGATGTGAAGACCACGAAATGGGCATCAGCCTCAAGAAAATCCCCAGAGTGACCAGGAGTTGGCGCAAGACCAGTGGTGAGTGATACACACCATGACAACAACATCTAATCTTCAGTTTGCTCTGACTATTTGGTACAACAAAGGATGGGGAAGGGTGGGGAAACAATTTATATGATGATGATCAAAATTTAAGTGCATCAAAGAGGCTCATTTAAAATGGATCAAAAATGTATCTCTGTCCTTGCTAGATCTCTGTATAAATCTGGGTTGGTAAATGTTGACCAAAAAGGTAGCAGGTGTCCATGAATTGTAGAGTTTGATACAGTTGTATCTATTGTGTAACAAAATGATGTTAAGTATTTCTAATGGACTAGGCTGCAGCTTTGTAACATTTAGGGTGCCTTCCACTCAAATCTCTAGCTTTAAGAAAGCTTTCACCCACCCCTGGGAAGCTACTTCCTCTGGGTGGAATCCAGCCCTCTGCAGAGGACCATAACAAGGCCTATAAATCACTTAAATCCCACTCTCATCTTCAGAACAGGGCATGCTAGCCCTCTGCATGGATATGACTTTCATCATCTGTGATTGTCCATTCACCATGGAACTCCTTAGAATGGGTTTATCTTATAGGAAACTTTCCTAGCATGCTTTTCTGGTAGCCTGTCTTTAAAATTTTGCAGAGTCACCTCTGAAACCATAAAGTGGTCATTTTGCATTAGGCCACTGCAGATTGTTACTGTCTTCTTCAGGTGGCATAGATAGTAAGAATATGTGGGTTTTTCCTTGGTTTTCCCATCTTATGGAATGTCCTCACAATCTGCTTATCCTTTGCTTCTCAGTGAACAATTTGTTACCTTTTTATGAAGTTCTTAGTAATGTTATGGGAAAGGTTGTACTTTCCAGAAGGTACCTTCTGTGAGTGATGACATCAAAATACCAGGATTCACCGTTACAGACATACAGGGCAAGTGGAGAAAACAATCATCCCATGAACTCAAGCCTTTTACATTCATATCTACCTTCTGAAAACATATTGTGAAAATATTTTGGTAACTGTATGCTCTTATATCTTGCTAGTTATATGAATATCTGAGCTATGTGCCATTTTCTAACAATTTAAAATGCATGTAACAGTCAAATACACAATCAATCAACTCAATATGACGTTTTCATATTAAATGTTAACTAAGGAATATTTTGCCTGTCACTTATCACTTCAGAAGCAATCTATCCCATAAGATTTAGAGATAATTGCTTGCAGTCCTTGCCACAGAATCAGAAAACCAGAGTTGTGCTGTAGCAAACAGATATGAGAATCAGAGAGAAGGTATGGCCAACTATTATTTTTAAAAAACCTAGACATGGTTTGGTTTCATTTCAAGAATTGGGTTAAGGTTTGTGATATCTTTTCAAAATAAGAACTAGTATAACTTGGAGGCTGGGTTTTTTTCAGAGTTGCTGGCCACTCACAGCTCCCACTGACTCTAGTGGAAATGAGTGCTCAGCACCTCTGGAAAAAACAGGTCAATTTAATTTAGATTCCATTAGGCACCCAATAGTAAAAATTGTAGTCAAAGTCTATTGGCATTCACTAAAACACATATGCGGTGGGCATGCATAACTTTAAAATGATGGAAGCAATTTCCTTCAAATGCAGCTTATCTGGTACAGCTCACTGTGATGTAGAGAAACTAAGCAGAAACCTCAGCCAAGTTTGAAGGAAATTGGTTTAGCAGCTTTAAATGTATGAGTATCTAAAATCAACAAGACCTGAGACCATCCTAACTTAAAAAGGGTTATGGATCTGATCTACCTTGCACTGAGGTCAGTGGAAAGATGTCCATTTACTTTGTTGGGAAATGAATCTGGCCTGCCATTCACTACATAAGTATGTATTTATATACTTAGCTAGAAATTCTAACAGACACTATCAAGAATCAGAGGGGTAGCCGTGTTAGTCTGGATCTGTAAAAGCAGCAAAGAGTCCTGTGGCACCTTATAGACTAACAGATGTTTTGGAGCATGAGATTTTGTGGGTGAATACTCACTTCGTCAGATGCATTCGAAGTGGGTATCCACCCACCAAAGCTCATGCTCCAAAATATCTGTTACTCTATAAGGTGCTACAGAACTCTTTGCTGCTTTAACAGACACTAATAAGACTTTGGTTGACTGGTGCCTTCAAGTCCAAAAGAGGAAGAAATCTTATCTCTCTTCGCTCCCCCACCCCCAGCCCTGCTTCTAAGGCCATGCTTGTGGTATCACTATGACTGGATGAGGGTCAGCCAGGCTACTTGCTGCCAGCATTAGGTGTGCATTCCATACAAGCTATGGATGACAGCTCCAGGAGGCTCCTCTGTAGTGGTGCAAGAGAAGCATTTGAAGACAAGGTGTAGGGAGGATGGAGGAATTCTAGTCCATTCTCCTATAGACCAAGGATGCTAGAGAAGTGGGAATTCTAGCAGCCTCAGTGCTTCAGAAATATATGATATGGTATGATCTCTTGGTAAACTGTTTCAGAGTGGTATCCGTGTTAGTCTGTATCAGCAAAAAGAACAAGTAGTACTTATGGCACCTTAGACACTAACAAATTTATTTGGGCATAAGCTTTCGTGGGCTAAAACCCACTTCATCGGATGCATGCAATGGAAAATACAGTAGGAAGATATATATATA
>NC_133775.1:47863304-47870325 GCF_003597395.2 Chelonoidis abingdonii | reverse complement strand
ATATATATATATACACACACAGAGAAAATGAAAAAATGGGTGTTGCCATACTAACTTTAATGAGACTAACCAATTAAGGTGGGCTATTATCAGCAGGAGAAAAACAAACTTTTGTAGTGATAATGAGGATGGCCCATTTCAAACAGTTGACAAGAAGGTGTGAGTAACAGTAGGGGAAAAATTAAATGGTGGGATCGAAATTGTTGAAATCATGGTGGAATTCCTCAAGGGCTTCTTTTCCATGGGTCCAGATGACAAAGATGTCATCATTGTAGCGAAAGTAGAGTAGGAGTATTAGGGGACAAGAGCCGAGGAAGCGTTGTTCTAAGTCAGCCATAAAAATGTTGGCATACTGTGGGGCTATGCGGGTACGCATAGCAGTGCCACTGACTTGAAGGTATACATTGTCTCCAAATGCGAAATATTTGTGAGTGAAGTTAAAGTCACAAAGTTCAGCCAACAGGTTTGCTGTGACATTATCAGGGATACTGTTCCTGACGGCTTGTAGTCCATCTTTGTGTGGAATGTTGGTGTAGAGGGCTTCTACATCCATAGTGGCCAGGACGGTGTTTTCTGGAAGATCACCAATGGATTGTAGTTTCCTCAGGAAGTCAGTGGTGTCTCAAAGATAGCTAGGAGTGCTGGTAGTGTAGGGCTTGAGGAGAGAATCTACATAGCCACAGTCCTGCTGTCAGGGTCTCAATGCCTGAGATGATGGGGCATCCAGGATGTCCAGGTTTATGGATCTTGGGTAGCAGATAGAATACCCCTGGCTGGGGTTCATGAAATCTTATGCCCAAATAAATTTGTTAGTCTCTAAAGTGCCACAAGTACTCCTCGTTCTTTTTTCTTGGTAAACTAACCTCTCTTTACCATATGAAGAGAAAGTTACTAAATCTGGGCTATGGCTGATGAGCATGACAAAGGAAGAAATGTTTTTGACCCTTAGAGTCCTATGCTGGACCCAAACCATTTACTTTAGAGTTGTCCTTTCTCCTTATACCATGTTATCGCTGGAGTGCCCGCAAAATAGATGACAGGAAGCTGAGAGTACTGCATTCTTTGTCAGGGCACTTCAGCTCTGGAAAGCATTGTCTTGCCCTTTTGGTCTGCCACAGACCAGATTTAGAGTATGTCTACACTTGTAGAGTTTTGTACTGTAAGTTTCACCAGTGACAGGGAACTGGTGAAAGTAAAGTGCTGGTTTGTGTACTCACTCAATTCCTGAGGCATCAGAGAGTGTTTACACTAGCAGCACTTGCATCACGGATGAGAGCAGCACTGAAGGACAGCTATTCCACAATGTAGCTCTCTCAATAGGTGTTGTGGGAAGGAGGGGGTGAGCAGAAGGCATTCTGGGTCCCTGCTCAGTGTCCTGTGCTGCCCTGCTTCATGTCCCAGAAACCCCATTACTGCCTTGTTTCTTTCCTGGCATTTTTTGTAACCCACCCCTCCTCCCCTGATGTCTGGCTGCTTTCCCTGCCATATCTACAAGCAAAGGGAAAGGGAGTTTCAAACTTCCTGGGGCTTACAGTGGGAGGGGCGGACGTCCATTTACCTTGCATCAGAGTAGTGGAGATGCTGGATAGAGTGGTCCCTTTGGAATTGTGGGATATCCTTTGGAGACCAAAGGTAGTTTATGCTGGTAGAACGTGTCTTCACTTTCACAGTAGCGCAAAAAGAACAGTGATAAGAACCTATCGAGAGAGCTGCACTGTGGGATAGCTGCCCTTCAGCGCTGCTCTCATCAGCAATGGAAATGTTGCTAGAGTAAACACTTCTGAGTTTCACTGCAAAAAGTCATTAACAAGTGTAGACGCTCCCACAGTTTTAGCACAAAAAATGGACTTTTTGCGCTTTAAATGTAAGTGTAGACATACCCTTAATAACCTTCAAAACACATAGTGAAGCTCCCCTTTTTTCTCTGCCAGTTGTGGGGGCAGGGAGAGACAGGATGAGGGTTGGACAGAGTTGTTTGTTGAAGTAGCATTATGGAGTTGGTGTGAATTATGATTGCATGGGCAGTTGGCAGTGAATTGAAGTGCATTGTAATTATAGCTTATTGTGGGTGTCTTTAATATTTGAAGCTCTTCTCAGATACACAACAACCGGCTAGCATGATTTTAAAGGTGATCATCATTCAATTTACACTAGCTGAGAATCAGTCCCACAATACTTACTGCTTTCCAAGACCATGCTAACCACTTACAAACATCCCATTTGCTTTATACAATCCAAGCTAAAAATGCTGCATTAACTTAATATGGTGCTTTAGTTCTCATAAGTAATTCTCCCATTTGACTTGATAATAAAACAAAAAAGTGTTAACCATACAGTGGTGTCTGACAGGAAAAAACAAATAAACAAACAAAACCTTCATAAATTCGGTTAATTTGATCATGGCAATAACTACAATACTGCAGTGACAATCTTGAATTGTACAACCTCTGGAGTTTATCAATCTACTGAAACATCAACATTTTTTCTTTTCTTTTTCTAATTTTATTTTAAACCCATAGAAAAAAACAGCTGAATATTATTTGTGGGTTTGAAAGCTAAACAGATTTCTGCCTCCATCTCCTCAGAAGCCAAAATCTCACTCACTTTCACCTGGACTGTATAATATGAGCAGCACAGTTGGCATGTCTATATATTGTTTTGTACAAGATTCAGAGATATAATTTTCCCAATGAGCCAATTCTGAGGCGATCAGAAAGGAAATGTTTATAACCTTTTTCAAAAAAGTTTTGGATATGCTAACATTATCAAATTTCTATATGGCCTCATCAAACTTTTCCTTTTGATGGTAGCTTGTATTTATTTCTGTCAGTTTCTTGAATGCAATTTATCATAACTGTAGACAGTCTTACCAAAGTGAAATACAGTATACTCCTGTTTACACAAAACCCTATTATCCAACCCTTCTCCTTATCCAAATCCTTTCCTTTTTCCCAGCATGACAAACATGCACTACATGGCCTCTGCGGCATATATCTCATACTACAGGACAAGGAAGAGATTTGAATAAGGTGGAAGTTTGGATAATATATCAGAGACCAGCTGCCAGGACTGCAAGGAGGAGGATGAACCCCTGGCCCTGGGGGATGCCACCTTTCTCCAAATGGCTCGTGCAGCAGGGCAGAGAGCCCTCTGCAGCCCCGCTGTCACACAAGTGAGTGAGTCAGGCCATGACATCAGACATGCAGAGGGCTTCCTGCACTGCCTCAGGGCAACTGATCCCCCCAGGTGCAAAATACAGGGAAGACTGTGATCCTGGTGGGACAGAGCAGAGTCCTGTCTGAGGGTCTCTGCTCTGCCCCTCCAGAACCACACACACACTCATAAACTTTGCACCTGCAGGGATCAGATGCTGCTGGCCTAAGGGCAGTGCAAGGAATCCCCCCCAGATACCCTCCCATGCAAGATGGCTGCTGTTGAGAACAGTGAGGGGCTGACTGCTCAAAAAAGTAGCTGCAGCCACCCACAAAATTAAAGCTAATCACCATGCTCCAACAGCATCTGCTCCTGAATCCTCCTTGCGGCTGCTCTGTGAGAGGCAGAGGTTAATATTTCCTCAGTAAAGGATCAAAGGCAGGCTGTAGCTGCCCAAACTGAGAAATGCTTCAAGGATCTAAAATTTAATTAAATGTAAATTGGCTGATCTAAAAGGCAGATCACACAGAATAAAATGTTACAATTGTAAGAGTCCTTGAGAGAAGCAGAACAAGAAAACCTCTAATTTATTCCCAGACTTTTAATGGAAATATTTTTTCTACCTGAGGACTTTCCATTTGATATAGAAAAAGTCCACTGGTCTGAGGGCTTGAGGCCTGCCTGGGGCTAAACCCAAAGCCCTATTATTGAAATTCTTGAGATTCACAACCAAAGTAACCATGGTACTGAAGGCAAGGATAAAACAAACTTCTTTAGGCAGTTCCTCCTCTGGAATAAAGCTTCTTCCAGTCTTAGCAAGGGAGATTGTGGAATAGAGTGTGGCTTTTGATAGGCGGGACACTGGCAAAACAAAAGGGACTTAAGTATTACATGAGCTTTCCTGCACTGTTTCACTTAATAGCTGGAGAAAAGACTCATTCATTCCATGAAGCTGAGAGCTTCGTAATTAACCAATAACCATCTACCTTTGGTATGCTTTCTTCCTGATGACTCCAACCCCTGGCACTGTTTGTCTTAACAAAATGTGTGGCTCCAGCTAGCCTCCACTTCCCAATGCCTCAGCCTCCACCACCCTCATTCCTCTCTCTAGATCTTCCTAACTTGATGGGTGTCTTGGTCCCAACACCATTAAGTCATTCCAACAGGTGAGGTAGGGGTTCATTCATGCCAGTGCCTTATCTCACTCTTTACTTACTTACTTACACACACACACACACACACACACACACACACACACACACACACACACACACACACACACACACACACACACACACACACACACACACACACACAGCTCCCTCTGTCTTTGGAGGTCTGGCTGCTTGTGTGATAAAACTAGCTACACTAGATATCTGGGACACAGTCCCTGTTCTCTCCCCTAGACCACCTCCACCCAGCCTAGGAGTTTCTGCAAAGGGTGCAATGCATAGGGTGACAGAGGTATACCTTGAGATCTCTTTAAAACCCCTTCTAAGATACTAATGCCTAAACTGTACTACTGTGGCTCTAAACCATAATCTAATTTCTTGCAATCTTAGGTGATTTAACACCCTCCATTAAATGTCCGAAAATTTATGCCTTGTTGAAAAAGGCCAAGGTTGACATAGCATTTTTACATGAAACTCATTTAACTGTAGAAGAATCTCAGAGCTGTTCCACAGAAAATGGGCAACGGATATTATTGACATTACCTTCAATATTCAGAGTAGGTTTCTCATACCCAGCCACTTTAAATGGGTCTGAAGTAATCCTGACTAATCTCTATAAACTCAGTATGAATACGCCTAGAACTTCATAGATTCTTTGCCGAGCCATACAGAGATACACATGTTCCCATCATGACAGCAGGCAGCTCTCTAATGAGATTCTACACCCACTAATAGAATCTGCCCCCTGCTAACTGTAAGCTAACCAAGCTCGAAATCCAGGATAAATGATCTGGGGCTATGTGATGTGTGGAGGCTCATGCATCCAACAGAAGGAGACTATGCATTTTCTCCTCTGTCCAGAATACATTTTCATGGATTCATTTTTTATAATCTCATGGGAACTAGTCCAATCTGTATTCAACTACGCAGTTTGCACAGTGACGATCACTGACTGTACACCCTTTTCCTTATAATTTGCTCCTGATACATTGGTCAAGAAACAAAATAGATCTATGGTTAATATCACATTGCTTTTAGACCTCCATTCTGAAATGCTTATAAAGAAGGAAATTGACCTGTTCCTGGATAGCTAGAAACCTTCAGCTTCCTCTAGCAATCTTTTTTGGGGAAACTTTTGAGGTAGAATTATTAGCTTTGTTGTGGCTTAAAAGAGAGAGAGAGAGAGAGAGGGAGCAAAGGGGAAACATAATGCTCTTTGAAGGGAAAGTCAAGGAGAAGGACCAGGAATGCACTATAAATCTTTCCTCCAAATTCCTTTGTAGCCTAAGTATCAAGCAGGCAAGGTACTAACAAACTTCAACAGGACTTTATTTTTACAGTGGAAACCTTTTTACCAAGCTGCTGCTGCTACACTCTGTAACTCTCACTCAGCCTCCTCAACTCCTCCCCTATCCCTCCTGTTTCCTGTCCTTTCAGACTCCCAACAGCTGAACTGCTGCAGCTGCGCTGCTGTAAGGTCTCCTGTGTAGTCACTGTATGCCAACAGGAGAAAGCTTTCTTGTCAGCCTGATTAAACCACCCCCAATGAGTGGCACTAGCTAGGTCAGCAGGAGACATGGCACTGTCCACACCGGCACTTCTGTCGATGAAACTATGTCGGTCAAGAGGATGTTTATTCACACCCTAGACTGACAAACCTTTTACTGACAAAAGTGTTAGTGAAGACCTAGCCTCAGGTCTGCATTTTTTCAATGAAGACAAGACTTCTGAGAGCCAGGAGAAAAGGCAGGCAGACTGTCTTAAGCAAAGAATGGTCAGGGGATCTACTACAGAGATAAATGTAATACATTATGCACCCATGTCCTGAGATACAAATAATCAATTCTTTTGTAAAAATTAAAGTCCATACAATTCCAATTCTACCCTTCACACAAGGCCCTGGAAACAGTAGCATAGCTAGTGGGGTGCAGGGGAAGCAGCCGCTTCCCCTCAGCACATTTCCCCAAAAGCAGCTCCTTAGTTAGGGATTACCATGGCGCCAGTGGGCGGGGCCCACACTCTGCTCTGAAGCTTGGCCTGCCGGGCTGGTAGAGAGAGGGCAGTGGTAATAGCGAAGGTTACTGGGCATGCTTAGTACACCCAAAGTAGAGAACTGGGAGCAGGAGCTGTTTGCTTCATTATACTGGCACTGGGATCCTGCAGGCCAGGGGGGTTGGCACGACCGGAGGAGCCGTGGGGGAGTGTCGCAACCAGAGGAGAGAGGGGGGGCACAGCATGGCAGCCTGCAGCGTGGCCAGAGGAGCCACTGGGGGGAGCAGCCTGGCCGGAAGAGCCATGAGGGGGGCGGCGCAGCCGGAGGAGCGAGGGGGGGTGCAGCATGGCAGCCTGCAGCGCGGCTGGAGGAGCCACTGGAGGAGGGTGTCGTGGCCGGAGGAGCCAGCTAAGGGGAGGAGGAACAGAGCGGCCAGAGGAGGAGCCAAGGGGGCATATGTGGTAATCTAGCCTCCAGTCCCAGACCTGGACTTTAGAGTCCACAATCTGGACCTGTCCCAAACCTGGACTTTTGCATCCTAAATTTGGGGCTTACCTGAAACTCCCCCAAGCTCACTACCAGCTTGGATATTTTTGCTGCCACCAGGTCCGGAATTATAGGGCCGGATCCTCCCCTTTTTCCTCTGGTGTCCCCAACCCTTCCTTTGGGGAACCCCCAAGACCCAGAGCCCTGGGTCTCTCTC
>NC_133775.1:47817982-47862009 GCF_003597395.2 Chelonoidis abingdonii | reverse complement strand
CCCCAAATTTAGGACGCAAAAGTCCAGGTTTGGGACAGGTCCAGATTGTGGACTCTAAAGTCCAGGTCTGGGACTGGAGGCTAGATTACCACAGCATGGCCAGAGGAGGAGCCAAGGGGGACGCTCCTTTTTGATATTTGCTTGCTCCCCCTGCTCTTAGAACCTGGCTATGCCACTGCCTGGGAACCTTTCTTTGCTAAAACACAAATGTCCCAACTCTATGTGGCCCAGCAGAAGAGCTTAGATGCCCCATTCCCATCAGAGGTTATTGATGCCTGAAATCCATGAAATTGGGTAAGGCTTCTGACCCAGATGGCTTCTCCATTGGTTTTTATAAATATTTGGCGAACCCCTTGCAGGCAAAATGCTAGCCCTGTTCAGTAAGGCCCTGGAGGAGGATACTCTTCCACCCACCCACCACCTTGAAGGACGCCTGGATTTCATTTATTTCCAAATCATACTGGGTACTCATTTCATGCTTGAAATATAGATCAATCTTCCTCATTGTTAGTGATGTGAAAATACTGGCCAGAATTTTGGCAGCTACTCTGGAGTAAGTTGTGCCCAATATCACACATCCAGACCAGGTGAGGTGCATTAAAGGCTGCTATGTCTTGAATAATTTAAGCCAGTTAATAGATATAATAGCATTGTGTCATGGTGACTCCCAAGTCTTTCTTGCTTTCTTAGCTGTGGAAAAGGCCTTCGATCATGTGAAATGGGAATGCATGTTATTTACCCTACCGAGAGGCAATTTAATATTTGGGGCTCAAAATGCCAAGGAATCTTGAAACACTTGCGGAAATGAATTTAGAACCTGCCCGTTACTGCTCATAGAAGATACCAATTGTTGGTAAGTGCTTTCTCTGAGCCTTTGTGGGAAAATTAACGCAGTTAAGATGAATGCCTTACCTAGATTTTTGTTCATTTTGAGTTCATTCATCCCACCATCCTATTTTAATAGTCTTAATAAGATCATCATTTTAAAATATGGTCCAGGACAATACCCCATATATTTTAGAGGAAGTTTCAGCTTCCCATTGATAGGGTGGGTTTCAGACTCCCAGGCCTTCAGAGCTATTACGTTACCTTTGTTATGTCCATGGTTTCTCACTGGTTTCAACAATAATAACCCCCTGATGGGTGGAGATGTAAAGAGAATCAATGACACTTAGTCCCCTTTTCATGCTCTTGTGATCCTAATCCTACCCTATAGATAAAAACAGAGTACCCTTGGTAGTTGCCACAAGGAAAATATGCAGCATTTTTGACAATAGATTCCATCTCTTCCTCAATGGTACAAGCCACCATCTGGGGTAATTCTGACTTACAGATTTGCAACCAATCACATAAAGAGTTTAGAGAAAGAGAACATTATATGCCTATTTGAACTGGTTGATTACGAGAGGGTCTTAGTTCCACTCCAGGTCCTACAGCATCAGTATATTCTCCCAGCCACAGCAAAATAGCAACATATAGAACTGAAACACTTATTAAGCTATCACTTTGGCCCAGATGCCTGGAATTGCCTGAGATCCTTCTCCAGTACCGAAGATAGTAGATGTTCCAAAAACTCCCCAGTTCCATGTTGTCATCCAAGTATGCCTTTTAATGAAAAATGACTTTTTGAATCTTAGTGATGTTACTAGAACCTCAGATCAAGAGCTGGGGTATCCTTTAAAAGCTCTGTGGTGGTCAATTGTATTATACAGTGCAAAATATCTATTTATATTTATTCAACAACAAAAATGATAATGTATTGGACACCATAAAAACTACACAAGATTGAAGCTCTTCCTTCAGATACATGTTGGCATGTGGTAAAGATAATGGCATGCTTATGCACAGGTTGTGGCAATGTCCTCTGGTTAAACATCTGAGGAGAGAAGTTCTTTGAAAACTCATTGCGATCGGGGGAGGTCCTGGATGACTGAGCTAATGTAGTGTCCATCTTTAAAAAAGGGAAGAAGGAGGATCTGGGAAACTACAGGCCAGTCAGCCTCATCTTGGACCCTTGAAAAATCATAGAGCAGGTCCTCAATAAATCAATTCTGAACCACTTAGAGGAGAGGAAAGTAATCACGAACAGTCAGCATGGATTCAGCAAGGGCAAGTCATCCCTGACTAAACTAATTGCCTTCTATGAGGAGATAACTGGCTCTGTGGATGAGGGGAAAGCAGTGGACATGTTATTCATTAACTTTAGCAAAGCTTTTGATACTGTCTCCCACAGTATTCTTGCTGGCAAGTTAAAGAAGAATGGTCTGGATGAATGGTCTATAAGGTGGATTCAAAGCTGGCTAGATCATTGGGCTCAACGGTTAGTGATCAATGGCTGCCATAGGCGCCGAGTTATATGGGCTTGAGGTGCCCGGCCTCCAGGAATATTCAGGGCTGGGTGCCTTGCTCCAGCAATATTTGGAGCTGGGTCTCTCCCCGGCCCTGCTTGGATTGGGCCCTGGCCCCCGTGAGTCTCCCCCACCACCCCGCCCCGCCGCATCCCTGCCTGGAGCAGGTCCCGGCCCCGGGTCCCGCGGGTCTCCCCTCACCACCCCGCCCTGCCGCGTCTCTGCCTGGAGTGGGTCCCGGCCCCAGCCTCCACAGGTCTCCCCCCACCACCCCGCCCCGCCGCATCCCTGCCTGGAGCAGGTCCCGGCCCCGGGCCCCGCGGGTCTCCCCTCACCCTGACGCGTAACCATTACTTTGCATGACGTAAAAAACCGGGAAGAAGAGGAATCCTGGCGAAAACTAACACAGGCCAGTCAGGCTCGTCTATACTGGACCCTTGAACAAATCATAGACTAGCTTCCTTCAACAAATCCAATTCTGAATCCATTAGAGCGAGAGGAAAGTAATGCCAAAAACCCAAACGCGAGAAACCCAGTCCAGCTAGGATATCAGCAAGGGCATCATATCCTGACTAAAACTTAATTGCCTCTATGAGGAAGCATAACTGGACTGCTCTGTGGATGAAGGGGATAACAAGCTGGAGCATGTAGTATCGTTCATCGGGTTAGCAAAAGCTATTGAATAACGCTGTCTCCCCACAGTATCTTCGGGCGCTGGCAAAGTTAAAGAAAATTCTGGAAATGAAATGGTCTATAAAAACTGGGATTCAAGCCTAGGGGCTGTCCATGCGGCTCGAAAAAGCCGGTTAGCGGATCAAGCTCGGCTCCGATAGGCCTGGAGTATATCATGGCTTGAGGTGCCACGGCCCTCAAGGCAATAATTTCTCAGCGTGGGTGCCCTTGCTCCACAGAATTGCAATATTTGACGCTGGTCTCTTCACTCCCGCGCCGTGCTGAATGGCCCCCTGCCCCCGTGTCGAAGTTCCGCCATGTGTACAACCACGACCCTGACAGTAACCACCCCGCCCCGCGCATCACCCTATGCCCTGAGCCGTCCCGGCCCCGGTTCCCGCGGTCTCCCTCACCACCGATCCGACCATCCCCCTGCCGCATCTCTGCCTGGATGTCCCGGCCCCAGCCTCCACAGGTCTCCCCCCACTCACCGATTCAACGGAGCACCTAAGTACCCGCTCCCGTCCCGCCGCGATCCCTGCCTGGAGCAGGTCCCGCCCCTGGCCCCCGCGGGTCTCCCTCACCATCACCATTAAGTCTGCATCTGCTAACTACTATGATATCTGCAGGAAATCCACACAACGTTACTCCCGTTACAATGTACTCGAGCTATGGCCAAAACTCACCATCCGCTTCGCCAAAATAAGCTATCAGAAATGAGTATGCACCTATGACCCCCTAACCCTCGGGCGAACGTTACCCCGCCCGTCCCGCCCCACCTCGTCACGCTAAATCCCAGCAATTACCACTATCAAAACTCCCCACAGGTTGCGCTACATAAATTAGCAGAGGCGGAGACTTCCTCCAACAACTCACAGAGCCCCGCCCTGCATGTCTCTGCCACTGGAGCAGCAATCCGGCCCGACCCCCACAGCGATTCACCCCAATACGCACAGTCTGCCCCGCCCACATCACCTGGCCTGGAGCGACGTCCCCGCCACCGCCCGCTCTGCGGGTTTCCTCTCACCGCCCGCTGCCCGAGCCGCCGCGCCCTCGCCTTGGAGTGGGTCCCAGCCTCGACCTCCACCCCTCCCCTTGCATCCTTCCTCCACCACATCCCGCCTAGTCACCCAGATCGGCTCCCCAGAACTGCTGTCTCCTGCCCGCCAGGGTCCAGCACCTGCCAATCCGCATTCAATTGGCAAAGTGCACTGGCTTCCTCTTACCCTCTTCTTCTCCCTAGCCCTGAGCCTCTCCATGTCCCCATAATCCTCTCATCCTCATTGTTGTGTGTTGTGTTTTTTTCCCCAACCCTCATCCCCCCTGCACCCTGATCCTGCCCCAGCCAGCAGCCTCCATCACCACCTGCACTAATCCTCTCTCCACCAGCCAGACCCTCATCCCTGCTAGTCATCCTCCTAATCCCCTCTGCCTCCAGCCAAGCCCTCATTCCCTACCCCCCCGCACCCCCTGAGCCTCCTGCCCCACCTCTGAATCCACCCACACAGAACCTTCGTCATGCTCACCAGCCCCAAACCCCTCATTTACCCGCTGCAGCCTGATCTCTGTGCCCCAGCGTGCAAAACCCCACTCCCCCTTCTAACATCCCCCAGCCGAGCTAGCAGGCCCAAACGTCCTCCCAGAGCACACTTGCACCTCCTCACCGTGTCCTACACCCCCCACCACCTAGCCCGTCTGCACACCCTCAAACCCTTCTGCACACCCACTGTGTCCCCCAGCCCAGCCTCACCCAGCACCTCAAACTCCTTCCAAAGGCTGCACCCTCTTCACCCCAAATCCCCAGCACAGGACCTGCATCCTAGACTCCCCCCTGAAGACCTCTGCCACACACCTAAAGCAGGTGGAGGCCCGAGTTGAGGGCGATCTTGGGGGCAGAGTGGGGGCGCCGGGTTCTGGCACCACCACCCACTAATTTCTAAACAACTCTGCCTCCACTGATGGGCTGCATGTCTAACTTTGCAGCCCCGTATCGCTCAAGCAGCAGATCCCGCCATAGGGTCGGCCTCGCCTCCCTGGGGCCCCCGTCTCATTGTTTCACGCAATCAAGGTCTCATCGGACCTTAATATGATCGGTAGGATTGGACACGGTGAAGCAACTTGGATGCCTGCACTCCAAACAACGCCTCTTCAGCGAAGATTAAATAGGCGATCCCGAACAACAATTTCCTCATACAAATCGCCCCTTGGTTTCGGCAGTTTCAGAGTAGCATAGCCGATGTTAGTGTTGTTATCTATAAACAAGAAGAGTGAGTACTTGACACGTGCACTTCTAGAGACTACCACATTTATTTGAGCATGAAGTTTTCAGGGTGCTGGCAATGTAGATACCTGGAGGTAGGGACAGAATGCCAGACCAGACAAATCTAGAAGATTGGACGCAAAAAAAATCTGAATGAGTCTTCAACACGGACAAGATGCAAAGATTCTGCATTTAGGACGAAACCAATCCCATGCACTGCTATAGCTGGGACCACTAGCTAAGCGAACAGTTTCTGCAGAAAAGGACTAGGGGACAGTGGATGAGAAGTCTGATATGAAGTCGACAGTGATGCCCTTGTTGCCAAGAGGGCTACAGATTTTTAGGCTGTATAAATAGGGCATTGCCAGCAAGATCGAGGGACTGATATTCCCCTCTATTTGGCAAATTTTCTTGGGATCCCTCATCGCTGGAGTAACTCGTGTTCAATTCGTTTGGGCTCTCACACTAAAAGAAGGATGTGGAAAAATTGGAAAGAGTTCATCGGAGGACAACCAAAAATGCATAGGGGCGGAGCCACATGATTTACTGAGGCGAGGCTGAGGGAGCTGGAGTATTTAGTCTGCAGAAGAGAAGAATCAGGGACTATGATAAGCTGCTTCAACTACTTGAAAGAAGTTTCCAAGAGGAGGGATCTGACCTGTTCTCAGTGGTACCAGATGAAAAAACAAGGAGTAATGGTCTCAAGTTTCAGTGGGGGATGTTTAAGTTGGATATTAGGAAAACTTTTTTTTACTAGGAGGGTGGTGAAACACTAGATTGGGTTATCTAGGGAGGTGGTGGAATCTCCTTCCTTAGAAGTTTTTAAGGTCAGGCTTGATAAAGCCCTGGCTGGGGTGATTCAGTTGATGATTGGTCCTGCTTTGAGTAAGGGGTTGGACTAGACGACCTGCTGAGGTCCCTTCCAACCCTGATAGTCTATGATTCTAAATAGTCACTCTAATTAAAATTATTTGGCGATTTAGCACTCAGACATTGGTGAGAATTACATATTAGGACTGGGGTTGGCAAACTGCGGGCCAGATCCAGCCAGTCATCCATCATAATCCAGCCCTCGAGTTCCCGCTGGGGAGCGGGGTCTGGGGCTTGCCCTGCTCCGGCACTCTGATGCTTCAGCCAGGGAGCAGTGTCATGGGCCGCTCCACGCGGCTCCCGGAAGTAGCGGCATGGTCCCGGTCCAGCTCCTACATGTAGGGATAGCCACGGGGCTCTGCCCTGCATGCTGCCCCCGCACCTCCCATTGGCTGGCAACTGCTACCAATGGGAGCTGCAGGGGTGGTGCCTGTGGACAGGGTAGCTTGCAGAACCACCTGGCTGAGACTCCGCATAGGAGCTGGAGTGGGGACATGGCTGCTGCTTCCAGGAACCGCTTGAGTTAAGCGCCGCCTGGATCCTGCATCCCTGAGCCTCTTCCCGTGCGCCAACCCCCTCCCCCAGCTCTGATTCCCCTCCTGCCATCCAAACCCTTTGATCCCAGGCCAGAGCACCCTCCTATGGCCCAAACACCTCACCTCCGGCCTCACCTCAGAGCCTGCACCCCCAGATGGAGCCCTCCTACACCCTGAACTCCTTATTTTTGGCCCCATCCCACAGCCTGCACCCCCAACCAGAGTCCTCAACCCCTCCGGCCCCCCAACCCCAATTTTGTGAGCATTCATGGCCCGCCATACAATTTTGTTCCCAGATGTGGCCCTCAGGCCAAAAAGTTCATGGTTCTAGATAAAAGCAGCAAAGATCCAGACTAGCATGGCTACCCCTCTGATACATGGTTCCAGATAGCAGTGATGACCACAAAGCAAATGATTATACAGAGGTGGAAAAGTAAATCAATGCACAGAATAATAGTATTCTGACCACCTAGTCCAAGAATGGGATCAACTATAGGATTTGGAAGCAATCTGGGCTCCACTTTTAGAAACACTGCACTAAGGAAACCCAATGGCTGATCCAGACAGACTTCCTCCTTCTTCTTCTCCTTTGAATCTTCCCCTTATTCCCTCTCCCTACTTTCATGCTTCCCCTTCCTGTATTGCTTATGCCCTATTAAAAGTTTTTTTTATTTGATTTTATAGTTTAATATTTAAGTTGGTTAAAATTATTTTTGAGTATGTATGTTAATATTATGCTGTATATTGTCTTAGTAAATTTAAGTTAAAAATTTTTATTTTTGTAGAGGTTTGCATTCTAAGGCAAAAATTAATAAAAATAATAATACAAACTTAGAAATTACGATTGATACTTTAGCTTCATTAAAATTTCTCTCTTAACAGTTGTTATTTTGGAGTCTTATTTGTTGTTGTTGTTGAATGTTTATATTGTGGAAGCACCTAGACATCAGCAAGGTTGGCCTCATTGTGCCAAGTTTTGTACAGACATATAGTAAACATGTATGTGACATTCCTTTTGTGGAGTCAATGGAGTTTGAGGTTTTTTTATTTTTACATTTATTTGTGACATGTAATAACAAAAAAAGGTAGCAACAGATATAGAAACTGAAAGGTTACAGGGGTTCCTAGAGTGCCTTAAGGAAGTTTGATTTTATTTTTTCATTTAATAAAAAGTCATGTTTACTCTCAACACAGCTATTTCATGATCCTTAGCTACTAATATGAAAGGCCTGAAAGCAACTTAGTGCTCTCTTCCTTCCCAAGTTTGCTCTTCACACTAGCCTCTTTGGCATTTTAAAGTCTTGAGAGATATAGGCCTGAGATAAAAAGTCTAAGATTCTAGTAGAATCACCCAGAATGGTCTATGGCAGAGGTTCTCAAACTGTGGTCCACGAGCTCCATTCAGATGGTCTGCGGGTAGCGGCCACACACAGGAGAATGAAGGGCCACCTACCTAATTAGTGAGTCATGCAGGCATGGCTCTTCTAATTAGATGCCTGGACCCTGGAGAAGGAATAGAGAGTAGGTAGGAGGAGGCACTGGGGTGAGAAGAGGCAGTGGGGGGAATTTGGGATGTGCAGGGTGAAGTGGCCAGAGAAAGTGGTGACTTTCCCCAGCTCCAGGACTGTGGCTGCTGAGGACAGATGGCCCTCTTTTCCAGCCCCAGCTTGGGCTGCTGAGGTGGGGGATACCCCGCCTCCTTCAAGCCCTAGTTCGGTGGCTGCTGCAGCGGGGAAGAGAGGGCACATCCATCGCATTAGAAAGGTAAGACTACTGATATTAAAAAAAGATGAGTTGTGTGCTTTTACATGTAGAACAAAAAAACATTAATTATTATTAAGGTTTTTTTTATATAGCACTTTTATCCAAAGTGCTTTACAATAGTTAGCTAACAGTATAAACAACATTTGGAAAGATCATTAAGTGGTCTGCCGAGACCCTCAGCAATTTTCAAATGGTCCACGAAAAAACAAAAAGTTTGAGAACCACTGGTCTATGGAACTGAAATTGCATGTAGTAAGGTAAACATTAGGTAAATGAAAAGGATAATGATAGCATCCACTGAAATGAGGATCTTTTGAGAGTTATATTGAAAAGTTCTAACGTGATTAAGAGTTAATTTGTTTGTGTTTTTGTTTCCCTCATGATAAACCAACTATCTGTGCCCTGTAAAATAATGGTGTTGGGTATCTTTCTCTAAGAGCACAAGTGGGAAAAACTTCAAAAATTCTTTATTTTCACAGGAAGGTGATGGCTTTTAACATCATGCAACAGTAGTACTTAACTCTTCATTCCTTTTTGTCAGACAATAAGCTACGGAAAACAATTCCTCATAATTGCTATTAACTGTTCTACCTTCATATATATGAAAAAAAATCCAAGGCTAAATATCCAAATAACAAAATCAATTGAGTTACATAAAAGTAATCAAGAATGTGTACATTAAAAATATATTATAAATTGTTACAATCCTTTTCCTTACCTTATCCACTGTCTCTCGTCACTTGTGGTTATATGGTGTTGACCTCTATAGGAGGTCAAGTCCCTCAGGGATCAAAATTGCAATCTTTTCATATGATTAATCCTTACTCATCTGAATACTCTTACTGAAATCAATGGGGAGTATTTACATAAGAAATTCTTGAGAAAGTAAGAGTTGAAGGATCAAGTCCTTGGGTCCTAATCTTGCATTGAAATCTGTTAGCAAACACCTCTGTTTCTGTGGAGTAAAATTTTATATATAAATGCTAGGGCCCAAGTAGCAGTTTCCAATGCAGAATCAGGGCCTTTACTTGTCATTACCTCTTCATAGTAGGGAAAAAGACACTCACTATATGCCTTCTCCTGCCCCTGCCCACTGCATGAATCATAATAATAGCAAGTAAAAATTCAGAATAGGACAAAAGCAAGAGAACTGTGCAAGGCTCACATATAAATTAGACGTGTAAATTCAGAATAATTCTTTTCTCTTCAGTGAAGGTACTCTAGAATTACAGCAGTGGAAGTGAGAGCAGAATTTAGCTCTCAGGTATAAAGGTCTGTATCATTCAATTCATAGCCTTTAATTAGGAATATTTTTTCAGCACAATAAAAAAATAGAGAGTGAAATATCCAGGACCAGATTTTTTTAAAGTATTTTTAAATGCTTTGGTTTATATCATAGTGGGATTTTCAAAAGCATCTAGGATCCTAACACCCATTGATTTCAATGGAAGCTGGGTGCCGAGATGCTTTTGAAAATCCCACTAGGTGCCTAAATACCTGTTGGAAACATGGCCGTTAGTGTTTCCATTATTGGTAACAGGTTAAAAATCAGATTATCTTCTCATCACAGTGAAAGCTTACTCCAGAGCTAATCATAGAAGACACTGGTCTACAATTTTTGAGAAGTCATCTGCTTCAGAGATAAAATGTGGTATTTATTATGTATTTTGATGTGCTGAATTCAAATATGACAATTAAAACAACTGATTGGCTACTGTTTCTAAGATATTTAAGTTTTTACATTTTATGTCTATGTATATTGTGTAGATAGTAGGTTTTATCATTATAGATAACCTAAGGTACTATATTCGTATGTATCTGTCGGTTAGCTTACAATAGACATATTTTCACATCTCTGTTTATGTATACACTTTAAAAATCAAGCAAAGGTTTATAATAAATTTATTATGAACAAAGCAAAAAAAATATTATTACATAGTTATCCTTATTCAGTGTCTACGCGCTTTTGGCTTGTCTCTTGATTATTAAATGGAGCATTCTTGTTTAGTCCAGCATAAGTTGCAAGGCATTTGAGGGCTTCATTTGCCTGTGCGTTTCTCATTGTTGCAATGTTCCTGGTGATCAGTTGCCGTGTCGTGCTCATCTGCGTCTGCGTTCGGTGGAAAAATCTAGATGAGATACAAATATATATTATAGTGATACTGTTGCAACAAGGCTTTTGATGCTTTGAGGAGTCTCCACGACAACCTGCAGTTGTTGCCTTGTTGTTTCCTAGAAAATTTTGCCTATAACTGGAAGTTTCATCGCGTCTATTTCTTCCCATCAGTGCATGATTCATGCATCATAGACTCATAATCCGAAGGTCAGAAGGACGAATATATCATCTAGTCTGACTCCTGCCAATAAAACCCTACATACACATTTTATAACAACCCTAACATGCCTGAGTTATTGAAATGCTCAAATTGTGATTTTGAACGATCACTGAGAAGATTCCACCACAAGACGCCATGCCCACGCTACAGAGAAGGCGAAAACCTCGCAGGGCCTCTGAATCCCCCTGAAGGAATTCTTCCGATCGCATATGCGATCAGCAAACCTGGCATGTGGCCATAGACTCACCAGCTAGCACCCAAGAAAGATTCTCTGCAAACCATTCCATCCCAGTCCACATCCCTCACAAACCATTGAGCAACTTATCTTCGAATAAGTCCAATCAATGCCCAAATTAAAACTATCATCATAACATCCCCTCCATATACTTATTCAGCTTAATCTTAACCGCATAATCTTTGCCCCATATCCTCGGAAGCGTTCCAGAACTTACTCCCAATGTTAAGAACTTCGATTAATTCTTCAAGTCTAAACTTCCTAATATCCAGTTTGTACCATCTCTCTCGTGCCTACATTAGTCTAACTTAAATAATTCCTCTCCCTCCTAAGTTATCCCCTGAATACTATTAATATGAGCAAGCATATCGCCCAAGTATCTTTTGGTCATGGGCTCTAACAAGCAAGCTCTTTGAGTCTCCTTTCATGAAGGCAGATTTTCATTCCTCGGATATCCTAGTGCCGTCTCTGAACCTGTCCAGTTTTGAAATTCTCTCTAAACAATGGACCAGAACTGCACAACAATATTCAGGTGGGGATTCACAGCGTCGTAATAACGGCACAACACTCTTCTTCTCTTGCTGAAATACCGCCCGATGGCATCCTAAAACCGCATTTGCTTTTTTAAAGGCCACATCACAATTGGCGCTCATATCATTCTGCTAGAACCAATACCCCAAGTCTTCTCCTCCCGTCACTTCACTGATGCGTCCCCAACATATATTAAAAATTTCTTATTCATTATATCCTAATGCATGACCTTCACTTTTCACTATATATTTATCCTTTACTATTAACTCAGTTGTACAAGTGGCTAGATCTTCTGAATAGTATCCCGGTCCTTCTCGTGTTAGCAAGACCCAGCTTCGTGTATCGCAATACTTTTATTAGCACATTCCGCGTCTTTGTGCCAAGTGGTCATTAACAAAAAGAGTATAAATAGAATCCAAACGATCCTTGAGACCCACCTATAATTCTCCAGCCTGAAATTCCTTCAATACACCCGCTGGGTTCCCCTTTAACCCAGTTCCTTATCTCACTTACAACTTTATTATCCCATCTTTTCCAATTTAAACTAAGTTCCCATGCGTAACCTGTCAACCTTACTGAAATCGAGTAAATTAGATCTCCACATTTCTTATTAAGTATCCTGTCAACTTCTCAAGAAGGAGATCAGGTTGTTGCACGATCTACCTTTATAAATCATGTTGAATTCTCCCAATTAATTGACTCAATTTGATAACTACTTTTCTTAAATTTTCAAGACCTTACACACTACAGACTCAGCAAAGGCTAATATTACCCGGTCACTTTTATATCCTTTCCTTAAAATAGGAACTTACGTTAGCATTCTCCAGTCGTAACGGTCACCCCAGTTTACCGATCGCTTTAAATTCTCGCTAACGGCTGCAAATTTCAGTGCAGTTCCTTGTAATATCTCGGATGGAGATTGTCGGCCTCTCCGATTTTGTCCCATTAAGTGTTCAAGTTTGGGTCTACTCGAGAGCGGTATATCCACCTCATATCACATTCCGTTTATCACCCTCCATCACTCCTAAACCTCCTCATAGTCTATTAAAGACCGAGGCAAATACTTATTAGATAATTGGACGATGCTAGGTTATCCTTAGAACTCGTTCCATCTCAGTGTTGCGGCCCATTCTTCTTTTTTGTTTTCTTCTTATTATGATGGTGTAGAACTTTTACTATTGGTTTTGATTCCTTCGCAAGTCCATTACGCGCTCTTGTAGCCTCTCACTTTATCCCTACATGTTACCTCTGAACCTATAAGGTTTCCTTGCTAATCCGCCTTTCTTCACTTGTAAGCTTTGTTTTCTATCCCCTCTCTGAGTTGCGGCTCATCCAGTTGCGCTACAACTCTGCCATGGTTTTTTTTCCCTTTCTTGGGATGCAGCTTCCACAGTTTCTCGAGCGCTGGACTTAAGTAATTCCATGGCTCTCTGCATTTAAATCCACAGTTCTCGATCCAATCACACTTCCTAAACTAATTCCTTCTTACTCTTTAAAATTAGCCTCGAGAAGATCGAAACCTATCCAGACTAGTTTGTTTATCCTTCCATCTAATTTGAATTGAATCAGCTCTATGATCAATGAACCAAGGTTGTCCCTACACCATTTCTTCTACAGAGATCCTCACTGCTCACCAACAACCAAATCTAAAAATGCATCCCCCTCTCGTAGGTACTCCATATCTCGAAGAAGTTCACGAATCTGAGGAAACAAAGACACCTTCCTTTATCTTAGCTTCACTTAACCTTGGAAGTATCAGAGGGTAGCCGTGTTAGTCTGGATCTGTAAAAGCAGCAGAAGAATCCTGTGGACCTTATAAACTACAGACGTTTGAGCATGACCCACTGGTCGAGTGGTATCCATGAAAGCTCATGCTCCAAAATGTTGTTAGTCTATAAGTGCCGCAGAATTCTTGCTGCTTAACCTTGGAAATTTTCCAGGAGTATTGAAAGCTTTGTGTTTTTGTCAATGGCATTGAAAAGTTCTCATCAGTTGATGTGTAAGGTATAAAATCTTCCTTGAGTCAGTGATGCTGAACACTTTTTCCTCCAGGCTCCAATGACTGTCAGAGTGCAAATCTTTCTTGATGTAATGGGAATCTCTTGCACGACTATCCCGTTCGCAGAGAAAACACAGTACTTTGTGTATCCAGTCTGCAGACCAAGCAAGAGAGCAACAACCTTCAAATCACCACAAAGCTGCCACTGATGTTGGTCATAGTTTATGAGCACTCAAAGTGTTTTTCAGTTGTATAGTTTCCTTCATATGGCTGCATGACCAACTGGAATTGATGGCAAAACATTGCCATATGCAGCAAAACAGCTTTAAGACTCGATTATGAATCAATGAACAGTCTCACTCATTCTGGATCGTGAACGATGTGAGGGCTGCATCACACCATCGATGTTGTTGGCAGGCTACAAGATCACCTTCCATGAAGAAGATGGGGACAAAGATCCTTTTGTCGGTCACGGAACATGGAAACCCTAACATCACCTGCCAGGAGCTTCCACTGCTGTAGTCTGGAGCCCAACAGCTAGACTAGAGCTAATCAACAATTCTAAGCATCATTTTCGTTCTCAGTGACCCAGAATTAGTAAAGTTTGACTACATTTATTTCAGAAGCATTTTGGCTGTAGAGCAGTGAGATTAGGGTGGAAGAGACCTCAAGAGGTCATCTAGTCCAACCCCCTCTCAAAGCAGGACCAACCTCAACTAAATCATTCCAGGCAGGACTTTGTCAAGCCAGGCCATAAAAACCTCTAAGGATGCAGATTCCACTACCTCCCTAGGGGTACCCATTCCAGTGCTTCACCACCCTCCTAGTGAAATAGCGTTTCCTAATATCCAATTTAGATCTCTGTCGCTGCAACTTGAGACCATTGCTCCTTGTTCTGTCATCTGCGATCATGGAGAACAGCTGAGCTCCATCTTCTTTAGACTCCCTGGGGCACTCCACTTGATAGCGACTGACAACTAGATATCGAGCCGTTGATCACTACCCACTGAGCCCAACGATCTAGCTAGCTTTCTATCCACCTTATCGTCCTTTCATCCGATTCATACTTACTTACCTTGCTGGCAAGAATACTGTGGGAGACTATATGAAAAGCTTTGCTAAAGTGAAGATTTATCACATCAACTGCTTTCCCCATATCCAGAGAGCCAGTTATCTCATCATAAAAGGAAATCAGGTTGGTCATGCATGACCTTCCCTTGGTGAATCCATGTTGACTGTTCCTAATCACCTTCCCCTCCTCCAAGTGCTTCAAAATGGATTCCTTGAGGACCTGATCCATGATTTTTCCAGGGACTGAGGTGAGGCTGACCGGTCTGTAGTTCCGAAGATTCTCCTTCTTTCCTTTATTAACGATGGGCATTATATTTGCCTTTTTCCAATCATCCGGGACCTCCACCAATCACCATGAGTTTTCAGAGATAATGGTCAATGGCTCTGCAGTCACATCAGTCAACTCCCTCAGCACCCTGGGATGCATTAGATATGGCCCCATGGACTTGTGCATGTCCAGATTTTCTAAATAGTCCTTAACCTGTTCTTTCACCACTGAGGGCTGCTTACCTCCACCCCATACAGTGCTGCCCAGTGCAGCAGTCTGGGAGCTGACCTTATCTATGAAGAGAGAGGCAAAAAAAGCATTGAGTACTTCATCTATCACTAGGTTGCCACACCCATTCAGTAAGAGTCCCTGTCATAAATAGATAGCTAAGGGTTAATGTTTCTTTTACCTGTAAAGGGTTAACAAAGGGAACCAAACACCTGACCAGAGGACCAATCAGGAAACTGGATTTTTCAAAGTCAGGAAGGGAATTTTTGGGGTCTGAGTCTTTTGTCTGTCTCTCAGCTATGAGAAGGTTCTTTCTATCTTCTAATCTTCTGTTTCCAAATTGTAAGTACAGGTAGAAAAACAATATAGGCTTTTATGTTGTTTTGGTTGTATTTACATGTGTGTAGCTTGCTGGAATGTTTCAAATTGGATATCTTTTTGAATCAGACTGTTTATTCATATTTTTCTTATAAGCAATAGCCCTGTATGGCATCTTGATACAGAGAAATATTTGATGTCTTTTTTCTTCTTTTTTTTATATACAGCTTTCTTTTTAAGACTTGTTTTGAGTTTTCTCTCTGGGAAGGGAATTCTCTTTGTGTAGCTCTACGGAGGGTAAAGCTCTTGCAGCACCAGGGAATTTGTGGGAGGAGGGAGATAGGAATCATTTCTGTTCCTTGTATTTGGTTTTGTCTCTTTGTGGAATAGAGGAGACATGCTTCTTGGTATTGTGATGTAAAGAGATTGCATCAGTACTCCAGGTTAGCCCAGAGAGGAAAGTCTGGGTGGGAAAGAGAGGGGGAAGAAGTGGGTTATTTCCCTTTGTTGTGAGACTCAGAGTCTTAAGTTTGGGTCCTCAGGAAGTTTGGGGGACCAGAGCGAGGCAGGCGCTGTAATTCCTGTTTGGTGGCAGCGAGATAAGATCCAAGCTGGTAATTAAGCTTGGAGGTTCATGCTAGGCACCCAGATTTCTGGACGCTAAGGTCTAGATTTGGGAGTTAGGCTTATGATAAGCATTGAGTACTTCATCTATCACTAGGTTGCCACACCCATTCAATAAGGGTCCCACACTTTTCCTGACATTTTTCTTGTTGCTAAGATACCTGTAGAAACTGTTCTTGTTACCCTTCACATCCCTTGCTAGCTGCAACTCCGATTGTGCTTTGACCTTCCTGATTACACCCCTGCGTGCTCGAGCAATATCTTTATACTCCTCCCAAGTCATCTGTCCAAGTTTCCACATATTGTAAGCTTCCTTTCTGTGTTTAAGCTCATGGAAGAGTTCTCTGTTAAGCCAAACTGGTTGCCTGCCATATTTGCTGTTCTTTCTGCACATCAGGATGGCTTGTTCCTGTGCCCTCAATAAGGCTTCTTTAAAATACATCTTGATGTCCTTAAACAGTGGGTGCGGGGGAGGGTATAAGGAGGTTTTTTTTTCAGCTTACATGGACCAAATAATGGTCAGCTTCTGTCAGTTAAGGAGCACAAGGGCTGATCTATTCATATCTTCCTGGACATGCCAGGTGCTCCTAGATCATCAGAGATGGTCAGGGAAGAGAGAGGGCAATGTCTCTACCCCTCCTACATGCAAGTCAGTGGAGTCTGCTGGCTATGACAGCAAAAGAGGGGAGATGAGACCAGAGTAATCTGCCTTCTATTAGCAGGTACTCAGTTCCCAGAAGCTCCAGGAAGTATCCCCTGTGACTCGACATTGTACCCAAGGCAGGGCTTTGCCTAAATGGCACAAATGAGTCCCTAGAGAGTAAATTTTAGTGTGGTTAAATAGTACACAACAGATTGTTAGCATCACATTTTACTTTTTTACAGCCCTTTACAGTAGTATATAGGCCTTCCTATGCTACAGATTAATATTCTGGATCTCCTGAACCTAAGAAACTGATTATCCTAAAACTATGAGGTAAGATCTATTTGGTGAGAACTAAGTTAAAAGTATTGCATGCTCATTAGAAGCAGGTTGTTTATCTGCTTCTAATATCTGCTTGGGATATTTGTCTTTAACCCAAAATACCTTTATTATATCATAACACAGCCAATGCTACAAGTTTTACAGTAGTCCGGCATTTAGAGACACCTACTCTATATTCAGAGGATGCTGATACTTAGCAACTTGGTTATACTAAATGCAGAATTTGACAATTTATTATTTAAGGTCAACCTTATTTCTCACTATTAGGAACTTCAAAAATAAATAAATACATTATATACATTAATTGATCTCAAAGGGATAGGAGAATGAGAATATTGGAGGGTGAAGTGCTTAATTCTGTTGACTGCAAGCTGTCAGGCTAAAATGTACTGCTCTTTTCCTTTATGCTACTACTCCACTAATACATTTCACCTGTCTTATATGTTTGTAGTGCTATTATCACTTCTTGCTGGATATGGCCAGAACTCAGGGTTTTTGGTTTCTGAGACGCTTTGGTTTATAGGACGTTGGTTTCCTTCTAATTTGAAATAAAAACAAATTTACCAAAATTCCTCATCAACCAGAAAGTCGGAATTTTTTTTTAAGGATCTCTGAAACCTGCAGTACCTAAAATGAAATATGTGAAATAGACATTCTGGTCAGTTTCATTGCTCTTTAATTGCAGTGGTAAAAATCACAAGAATGTCTTTTCCACTCAGAAGCTTCCAGCGTCTGCAGGTCAGGGTCTTCAGGGGTTTCAGACTCCCAGGGCAGTTGACTCCCTGGGGCTGCCCACTCAAGACCAGCTGCTCTGAGTTCAAAATGGGGTTCTAAGGGTTTCCAGGCTCTCTGCTGTTGATCCAGAAACCAAGCCAAGCAAGGGTGGCACACAGAGCTTTTGGGTTCCAAGCAGGGATCCTGGAAACCCTGACATGTTGGGGCTGCCCCAGAGTCCAAGCTGGAACCTGGGTTTTCAGAGTTCAAGATTCCCCTCTTCACAGAAAGTACCTGGCAGCACTGACATTGAATGGGGCCCTACCAGCCCTGGCAACCAAGCTTCCTTCTTACAGAGCTGTGGAACTGGAACACAGGCTCCCTGGCAGTTATCCAGTGGAAACCAGCCAGGATTGTCTTTGTGCAACCAGTCCATGTCTCCAAGGTGACAATGCTATTTTTAGTGAGGTAGCACCTCCTGCTTGCAGTGTAGACATACTCTGTGGTTGGACAGAAATTGCATTCCATCTGTAATAGATTCTCCTTTTGCTTCATCAAATTGGTGTTTTCTGACAAAACTAAGTTTTGGTCAAAAATGTCTGACCAACTCTATTTCTCCAAAAAAGAACATCTGATGAAAAATATAAATATCAGGCATCTAAATGTTAAACGGTATTCCTGCTTATAAGCTATGGGTTACATTTTTTTATTGCATGATACTCAGATAAAAGCCTTATTTTGTATGTATTATCAAAGGTGGATTTGTCTGAAGGCAAACCCATTTGATTTAGTCTGTTAAGCAGGGCATTCTAAATTGCTCTTCGGCTTGTTTCCAACGAATTACATTTCTGTGGTTTCTTATTTCTTGATTTATCCAAAAAATGAACAAAAAGTCTGAAGAGAAGAAGACTAATGCTGCCATGAAATTGTGATTTATGTGTTGTCTTTCCATGAAATCAATGTTTAGTGTTAGCTATACGTATATGAACATTCTTTAGTTTTGTAGCAGGCCACTGGGATGGCTAATGGTGAAAAATAATGACTTGTGTGAACACCTTGTCTGAATCAACTATTGCTTCTTGGAAAGCACATAAACTGAGTTCCATGCACTTAGGTTTTGATCCAGAACCTATTGAAGTTTGTGGAAGGACTGCCATAGACTTATTGAAGACTTTGGAGCAAAGCTTTTGTGTTGCACTGGTCTTTGGGTGAAATTTTAAAAACTCAAGTCCTGGTGTGTAATGTAGAATTTAAAATGTGGTTCTATTCTCAGAGTAGGCCAGAGGGGGGAAAGCACCTTCTTGTTCAATTGTTTTGTTCCCTGGATGTATTGAGAATAATGGGCAATACTGATGCAATATGCTTTTGCTGATTTTTCCATTTTCTGTAGAGCTAACATGATAATACCAAACTGGATTCTATTCTCTCTTGACTGTAAATAAAATTTAGCAAGCTTTTAGCATTCATCCTGAGTGTTACAACATAAAGCTCCTTCACCAACTGTAGGAAGAAATCAGAAAGGCTAGGGTACAAAATGAGTTATATCTAGTAAGGGATGTACAAGGCAATAAGAAGATGTTCTATAAACATACCTGGAGTAAAAGAAAGGTGAAGGAAAGTGTAGTTCCACTACTTAACAGGGAAGGAGAGCTAATAACAGATACCAGGAAGGATAAGGTGTTTAACACCTATTTTGCTTCAGTCTTCACTAAAAATGTTCATTGTGAGCAGATGCTTAACACTATTAAAATTAACAACCAGAGGAAAGGAACACAAGCTGAACTATGGAAAGAACAGATTAAACAACATTTTAGATAAATTAAAAATATTCAAGTCATCAGATCCTGATGAAATTCACCCTACAGTATTTAAGGAACTAGTTGAAGCTATCTTGGAACCATTAGTGATTATCTTAGAGAAATTATGGAGGACAGGTGAGATTCCAGAGAACTGGAAAAGGGCACACATATTATCTATCTTTAAGAAGGGGAACAAAGAGAAGCTGAGGAATTATAGACTAGTCAGCCTAACTTAAACACCTTGAAAGATACTGGAACAAATGATTAAACAATTAGTTTGTAAGCACCCAGAGGTTAATAGGGTGATAAATAATAGCCAACATGGATTTATCAAGAACAAATCAACCTAATTTTCTTCTTTGACAGAGTTACTGGCCTGGGCAGGTGCGGGGGGAAAGAGGACAGTAGACTTGATTTTAGTAAACCTTTTGACACTGTCCCACATGACACTTTCATAAGATAACTAGGGAAATAAGGTCTAGTTCCCTGCTGATTTGGCGGAGGGTATTACAGATTATTTATTCAGATTCTTTCAATAAAATATTCAGTTATTGCTTTTCAAGCTTCCTTGATACAAAACAATGTAATTTTTGCAGTTAATATAATGTTATATATATTTTCTTAAATGATCTTTACCAACATCGTTCAACCTTTGATGAGGTCCCTGTCATGTGATAGAAATGTCCCTGATAATTTCACATCAGGGACAGAAATCGTTCTTGTAACAAAATACAGAAAATACCTTCAATATGTTATCTACATGGTGCCACAGAATGTCTCTATAGCAATGAGTACTGATTTGGTCTGAGATTATTATCTAGATCATATTTCCTAGTTTAATTATAAGAATGTCATGTGGGCATCTTATTATCTATAGAGAATGTTAGATTTTGTGTTTACATGCTATCCCTCCCTGGTTGTTGCATACCACCTTGTGAGTGGGCAGATTGTCATCATGACAGATGGACAGTATAAAGATGCTACAGAACTGGCATGTACACCAAATTAGAGATTAGATTCCCATCCAAGTATATCAAACTAACCATATAGGCAGAGCTCCCACTCCTCTGACTAAAATGATATGCAAACTACTCTTTGGTTCAAACTTTAGTTAACTTAGAAACTAGGACTGTTAATTAATAACAATTAACTCTTGCGATTAACTCAAAAAAGTGTGATTAAAACAATTAATTGTGATTAATCGCAGTTTTAATCACACTGATAAAGAATAATAGAATGCCAATTGAAATTTATTATACATTTTTGGATGTTTTTCTACCTTTTCAAATATATTGATTTCAATTAAAACAAAGAATATAAAGTGCACAGGATTCACTTTATATTATTATTTTTAATTAAAATATTTGCACTGTAAAAATGATAAACAAAAGAAATAGGAATTTTCAATTAATCTCCTACACATACTATAGTGCAAGTGTAGTGATAAAGATATCACGAAAGTGAAATTTATGAACGTAGGGTTTTTTTTGTTACATAACTGCATTCAAAAAAAAAACAATGTACAACTTTGGAGCCTACAAGTCCATTAACTCCTGCTTCTTGTTCAGCCAATCGGTAAGACAAACCAGTTTGTTTACATCTATGGGAGATAGTGCTGGCCACTTCTTATTTACAATGTTACCTGAAAGTGAGAACAGGCGTTCACATAGCACTTTTGTAGCCAGTGTTGCAAGGCAGGTATGTGCCAGATATGCTAAATATTTGTATGCCCCTTCATGCTTTGGTCACCATTCCAAAGGACATGCTTCCACACTGATGACACTTGTTAAAAAAAATAATGCATTAATTAAATTTGTGACTGAACTCCTTGGGGAAAAATTGTATGTTTCCTGCTCTGTGTTTTACCCATATTCTGTCATATATTTCATGTTATAGAAATCTCAGATAATGACCCAGCACATGTTGTTCGTTTTAAGAACACTTTCACTGCAGATCTAACAAAATGCAAAGAAATTACCAATGTGAGATTTCTAAAGATAGCTACGGCACTCAACCCAGTGTTTAAGAATTGGAAGCGTCTTCCAAAATCTGAGACAAATGAGAGGAGGTGCATGCTTTCAGAAGTCTTAAAAGGGCAACAGTCCAATGTGGAAACTACAGAACCTGAACTACCAAAAAAGAAAATCAGCTTTCTGCTGGTAGCATCTGACTCAGATGATGAAAATGAACATGCACCAGTCTGCACTGCTTTGGATCATTATAGAGCAGAACCGATCATCAGCATGGACGCATGTCCTCTGGAATGGTGGTTGAAGCATGAACGGACATATGAATCTTTAGCGCATCTGGCATATAAATATCTTGTGATACCAGCTACAACAGTGCCATACGAATGCCTGCTCTCACTTTTAGTTGACATTGTAAACAAGAAAGAAGCAGCATTATCTCCTGCACATGTAAACAAACTTGTTTGAGCTACTGGCTGAACAAGAAGGAGGACTGAGTGGATTGTAGTCTCTAAAGTTTTACATTGTTTTATTTTTGAATGTAGTTATTTTGGCAAATAATTCTGCATTTATTAGTTCAAATGTTCATGATAAAGAGATTTCACAACAATATTAGTATTAAGTAAATTGAAAAAAACTATTTTTACAGTGCAAATATTTGTAATAAAAATTATAAAATGAGGACTGTACACTTTGTATTCTGTGTTGTAATTGAAATCAATATTTGAAAATGGTATTCTATTATTGTTTAATGGCACGATTAACATGTTTTAACTGCTTGACAGCCCTAATAGAAACGTAAAACAAAACAAAACTAAATAAGCCAGTCGAGTGATTTTGGGTCGGTTTTTTTTTGTTTTGTTTTGTTTTTCTCTTCTCTTCTCTTCTCTTCTTCTTCAGTGAATAAGTTCTACTGAAGTGTGGGGAGAAGTATTACACTGTTAGTTGTTTCCATCTATCCACAGAAAGTGTGGTGCAATTGAGCAAAATGCTTTTGTGGACCAGCTAAATATTTAAGCTGGATATAAAATCCAAGTGGCCTTACAAGATACCCACAACACTGAAGCCTCTGTATAAATCCTGTTGAATAGAACCCAGACACCTAGTCTATGAAATTTTCACTTACAAAGTTCACATACAATCTGCACTTTGATCTATTTGGTAAGTTTTGCTACTGGTGTGTATCAGGGCACCCTAGCATTAGCACAGTTATTTGTTTAAAATTATGGGTGGGGGGCCTGGTGATTGGGATTTTGTAAGGAGCGACAGGGTTGTGCCTGAGAGGAGTGTGAGAGAAATAGATCTTGTACCATGAAGGCTGCTCAGATAATCCCTGGAGTTCATCAGAGAGAATCTCTGCTGGGACAAATCAGAAAGGATCGGATTCTCTCTGCCCCAGAACGAAACTTGTGGTTTAAAGGTTTATGAACTCAGAAGATGCTGCTAGTTACACGAGTAAGGAATATATTTTTAATATTAAAAGAAAGAAATCTTCACTGGGTCTTTTTACCAAGCCTGCATTTAGCTACCATAGAGGCAGCGGTGGCAAAATGAAGAAGCAAATGGGCTCATTCTCAGCCCACTGCACACATAAAAAATATACATATACAATGAATCTTGGTGACATTATATAGTGCTGCCTTGGTTGTAATTTTTTCCAGCACGTATGGTAAAAGCTAATTAAAATGCCAATAATAGACAAGCTCCAGTAAACTAAAAATCTCACAATCTGTCAACAATTAATTTAAATGCCATAGTTTCAGACAAACAGCAAACCATTCATGAGCTGCAGACATGAGGTACTTACGCTTTTACATTGCAATTGATGATGAAAATATGATAAAATGTGCAAATGAAGTTCTTCGTTATATTACTTCCCCAATAGGGGCTGATAACAAACATCTTTACTTGATTGACAAAGACTATTGTGATAAATACTACCTTACTACTTATTTTACTACAGTTTTTTTGTTTTCTATTATATTTTAGAATGCAAAGTGCTTTGACAGCTTTGGTACATTGTGTCATAAGACTGCCATAGACTCAAGGTTGATCTAGTCCAGGACCCTGTCTTCAGCAGGGGGCAACACCAGATGTAAGAACCTCAGAGTAGTGCAGATTAACCCATTTCTGCCTCCACATAGGTCTCATCCTGATCTCTAACAGTTAGAGATTGGCTTAAACCCTGAAGTCTACATCCTTGCAAAAATTGTTATAATTAATTATAACAATTCTGGATATTTTTAATATCTAATCCTTTCTGCATTTTGTTAAATACTTGTCCTCAGTGACTTCCTGTAGCAATGAGTTCCAGAGTTTAATCACATGTTGTGTGTTCCCTTATGACTGATTCATGGTGTCTTGGGAACAGAAAGTGCTGCTGAACTTGGCTGAAGGAGCCATGAAGAGGAACCAAAATGTAAAGATTTCTCTCTTTTCTGTTTACAATGGCAGTCTTCCTTTTATCTACTTGTTAAGGACTATTGTCAGCCAAACAGGTGCTGTATTTCAAGTGACAAAATTCCAAGTTATTTTTTATTAAGTGATAAATCCTTCCATATTGGCCCCTTTTCAGCGAGGTAAGAACCAGCAGGGTTAGGTTAATAGCCAGGGAGAAGCTAATAAAGGCTGGATAGAGAGAGAATCATATTGGAAGGCATTATTGGGCTCAAGATTTTCTCTAGTACTGTTAACTATTGAAAATGTACCTTTTCACTTTTACTCTTTATTTTCTTTTTTAAATGTCATAGCCATACCTTTAAGTGATTTAGACTCAAGTCCTGCAAAGCATTTTTGCACATTACTTCAGTGGGAGTACTCACAAACCTAAAGTTAAGCACAAGTCTAAATGCTTTGCTGGATTGGGCATTAAGCGACAGCCGAAATGTCCCTCCATAGGTCTATTAATGGATAGCCCATCCCTCTTTGTGGAAGTCAGCAATGACTCCTGCCCTTTTCAACTGCCCTGTAGAGAAACAAATAACAGTCTGCTGCATTTTTCTGTAATTGTGGTTCTTGAAAAAAAAGGGCCCCGGTGGTCTGCTCCATTCTCCTGTAGTGATGGAAACCAGGCAGTGATCTCCTTGAACTATATATGAATCAATATCAGATCACTATTTTTAAACTGGTTCTGACTTAGTTATTTCAGCTTTCTCTGAGTCCCTCCAAGTTCAGACTTAAGGTGTTATTCTTTTTTGTGTCCCCTTCTCTTTTTAATACAATGACTAGATCACAGTGTTTTTGATGCGTTGGATTGGGGTTTGTAGGCTTCACAGAAGTGAACATTTAATAACGTTTCAGCTGTTTAAATTTTGTGATATGATACAATGTATCAACTGATCTTGCAAATCTGCTAATGAGATCCCAGCATGTAGAATTTACAGCTGAGTCACTTAAATTGTCTGTTTAATTTTCAGTCAGTTTTGGAGGACAAAAGGGTATATGCGTTTGCTATAGATAGATGGATGTATGAGCCAGTTAATTCTGCTAGAGCCATTTTATCCTGTATAAGATAACAATTCCAGCTATGGATTTCACTTGTGAATGGGCTGATTTTCTCACGTTATGCTACTTTAAATGACTCAGTAAATATTTAATTTGTTTAGGAAATCTGGTATATTACAATAAAGGTGTCTTTGCTTATTGTAGTTGTGAATATTTCATATACATATGAAGATTGACAGAGCTAGCAACAGTATTATTTATTTGCCTGGATATGCCAAGTATAGTTCAGACAGCGACAATCAGAGCTTTCCATGCTGCCAAAAATATTTCCTTGTAATATCTACTCGGACACTTCTTTGGCCTGACTTCACTATTATGTGTATGCTTCTCTACGTAGTCTTTGATATCAGCATGTCTTGGAACCTGGAAAAAATAAAAATCATGCCTACTATACAAACCCAAAATAAAAAACCCCCAGAGCCAGCTTTGAAAGTGACAGTTATGGCACAGTCTCTGACATTTACCATGCTTCCTTTATTAGCAAGGTTGAAACATGCCAGCTTGTCTATTGACTCTGTTTAGAAGATTCTCCCTTTATTGTTGATTATTTGAACAAAAACGAAGAACCAACCTGCTGACAATGACTGAAGAGTTCTTCTCTGCTTCTAGGGTGGCTTGATTTATTCTCTTAAGGAGAAAGCCTTCCTTCCTGTCACGTATACTATATTTTGAAGGTGAAATCCTGACCCAATAGAATTCAATGAGAGTTTTGCCATTGACCAATGGGACTAGGATTTCACCCAAAGAAATTAAGTAGGAGTTAAGTGGTATGTAGGCCTTGTGAAATGGCCTTTAAGTGGTAAGTAGATCTGTCTGCACAAGGCTGAATTTGACCCATAGGGCAGAGTACTGAACTAGCATGCAACCTGAGTAGCGGTGTAGTACATTGAGGCCCGTATCCACAAAAGAACTTAGGCAATTAACTCCCCACTTTAGGCAGCTAGTCTAAAATTTAGGTGTTACTGAGATCCTCCAAACCCCTGCTTGGCTGTTGTCTAACCCTATAGGGACCAAATATCTCTTGGCACCTATTTTTTTCCCTCATAAGCACCTAAGTTTCTGCTTCTGGGCATGCACATAATCCCTCACTCTCATGTCTAACCCCCAGTGGGATCTTCAAACCAAATGAAAATAGATATTGCCTCAGAGCATTGGTCTCCCTAGGCAAAATAGCAGAACAGGCCTACTGGATTATGACCCATCCAAAATCTGGGGGGAGAGGTGGTGATGGTGCTGCCTCCTTTATACTTTCCCACTTTCTGGGCAAGTGCTCTAACCATGGGGCTAAAAAGTTATAAGGGAGGCTTATTGTGATAATTGAGCCTACAAATTCACCCTAACAGTAAGCTCAACTGTAAAAACTGAGTGAAAGTTCACACATCATCACAATGACATTACTTAAAATTCTTTAAGAAAAGATAATAAGGAGGAGACAGACTGAATTAATTTAAACAGAAAGGGTTTTACTGTTACCACTCAGAGACTGTTAAGATTATGACTGGTAAACGAGAGGTGTAGAGGACCAGAAATCAACCAATCAAAATTGATGTGTTGGAAATTAGGCTGACTGTTGGACCAAATAATTATTCTGCTCAACTCTCCCTTTGGAGGTTCTTAAAAAGAAAAGGCTTTGTGGAAAAAATAGCAAAAGTAGTATCTGTCTGCCAGCAGTTGCTGCAGCAAGCTTTATCATCAAGGCTACCACCTCTCTTGGGATCCTGGACCTTCTTTGTCCTAATCCTGAGAGATGTCCTGACTAGACCAGTCCAGAGGGAGGGACCCAGATTGCACTGCTGCCTCCACTGGCTCTGGCTAAATCTTGACCATCTGGGAAGAGAAACTAGGCCTCGGACTTCCTTAACCCTATTATGTCCTTTTTCCTTCCCCATCTTATTTCTTTTCTTTCATGTCTCTCTTCTTTTGCCTTATGCTAATAAGAGTCTGGCTTAGCCAGCCACAACTGCATATTTTGCAACACTGCTCTGAGCCTGTCATCAGAGAGGCAACTAAAATTCATTGGAGAGGCAACTAAAAGTAATACCACCACAACGTTGATACAAGTTTATTAGATCTCAGAGTGTGTTGTTTCTGTGTTTTCCCAGCAGTAAGGTTACAAGTGAAGGTCAGCACCAAAGACTCTCTCTCCAGCTAAAGGGAAACAGAACAAGGCACGTTAAAATTAAAGCCTTAGTATTTTACATTTCAAATGTAAAAGAAGCAGGAGGCAAAAAGGCATCCTTTAAAAAGTGGAAGTTAAATCCTCAGGAAGAAAATAGAAAGGAGCGTAAACTCTGGCAAATGAAGTGTAAAAATATAATTAGAAAGCCAAAAAAGAATTTGAAGAACAGCTAGCCAAAGACTCAAAAATTAATAACAAAAAAATGTTAAGCACATCAGAAGCAGGAAGCCTGCTAAACAACCAGTGGGGCCACTGGACGATGGAGATGCTAAAGGAGCACTCAAGGACCATAAGGCCCATGCGGAGAAACTAAATGAATTATTTGCATCGGTCTTCATGGCTGAGGAGTTGAGGAAGATTCCCAAACCTCAGCCTTTTTGTTTAGGTGACAAATCTGGGAAACTGTCCAGATTGAGTATCATTAGAGGAGGTTTTTGAACAAATTATATAAACGATAACATGTAATAAGTCGGAGCCAGGATCCAGTATGGTTTTCACTCAAGTATTCTGAAGAACCTAAATGTGAACATTGCCAGAACTACTACTAACTGTAGTTTGTATCCTATCATAAATTCCAGCTTCTGTACCAAATGACTGGGAGGAATAGCAATTGTGAATGCCCATTCTTAAAAGGACTCCAGAAGGCGAATCTCGGGCATTACAGGAACTCCTTGTCAGATGATGTTGTGAAGGCCAGCTATTAAAGAGTTTATAAAAGAACTAGGTAAATTCATGTAGGATAGGTCCCACTAATGGCTAGTTCCTAAGATGGGCAGGGAATGCGTTCCCCTAGTGTCTGTTTGCCAGAAGCTGGGAATGGGCAACAGGGAATGGATCACTTGATGATTACCTGTTCTGTTCATTCCCTTTG
Source organism: Chelonoidis abingdonii (assembly GCF_003597395.2). NCBI lineage: Eukaryota > Metazoa > Chordata > Testudines > Testudinidae > Chelonoidis > Chelonoidis abingdonii. Next base: position 47,833,930 of record NC_133775.1, on the reverse strand, counting down.
GGGCACCTGGCATTGGCCACTGTTGGAAGACAGGATACTGGGCTATATGACCTTTGGTCTGATCCAGTATGGCCATTCTGTTCAAGCATTTGAAATAAGGTTTTCCTTTTTCTGTATCTTTAATAAAAGGCTAAAAGGATTTTTTAAATGGTGTGTTTGCCATGACGGCAAGCAGCCTGAAATCTCTTTATGCCAAACCCTGAACCTTGTTTAATGTTGGACATTTTCAGGGTCATGTTAACATATTTGGCTCTTTGGGCCCATGTGTTCCATGCCACAAACCACCACAACAATGGCACTCCAGGTGCAAGTTCACAGCTGTGGAACCCAACCAGAGATAGGCATCTTCCTCCAGCCTGCATTTAGGAATGAGAGAAGAGTGGGGCTTTGGATACACCCTCTCCTCAGCATCTGTTATTGGCTACCTGAGGCAGGGAGCACCTTAGCTTGCTGGCTTTTGTGGATCCCATTCTCAGGCACCTTATTATATAGGGAGCCTGGGTGCCTAACTCGGGCTTTGTGGATCCCAGTGATTTTTTAGGCACTAAAGTCTCTGTTCTGATCCAAGCCTGAAGTCTATAAGGGGCTGGGTGGGAGAAGAATTCTCCCAAGCAGGAAAAACAGCTGGCAGATCTATATAGTAGATTAATACATTGTTTAAATGCTGTAAACATGTGAAGCATATTCTTGTGCCAATTATTTATTTAATTACAATCACAAAACCCCAAACCCTGGCCTGCTTCTTCCTCCAACCCCATATACACTGGGGCCCTGGGGGTACTTGCAAAAGAAAACTCTGCATGTGCATTGGACATCAAGAATGTACAAGGTCATAGCAGGCAGCTCACCCTGTGTGCTATAGCAGGTTCCTCTACACTCACATTGTGGGAAAAGTGTTGCGCCATTCAGTAACACCTGACATCAAGTTTCTGATATTGATATTTTTTAAAAATAGCCTAAAATTTCCTACAGTTGCTCTAGCGGACAGGAAGTTACTCCCATATGTCATTACTGTGGCTGGTTGATCCTAAGAGCTTGTTCCTGCTTGGTGCTGAGTCCACAAGGACACATCCACCCTATATGAATTGTGCCACAATTTGGGAAAAGGAAGCAAACTGAGATTGCTGATTATTATTTTCATTGCAGAAGCACTTAGAGGCTTCACTCAAGGTCATGGCCTCACATCACTAGGTACTGTACAAACACATAAGAGACGGTCCCTGCCCCAAAGAGCTTAAAATCTAAATAGACAAGGCAGACAGGCTGAGGAAGGAAAATGGGGCACAAAAAGATGAAGTGACTTGCCCAAGATCATATAGCATGTTAGTAGCAGAGTTGAGAATAGAAGCCAGCTCTCTGGAGTCCCCCTCCAGTGCCTTACCCACTGGATCACAGTCTCCTCTCTTATGTTGAATCTCATCCATTATACATGAGAATGACACTGAAGTATGTTATAAGACTGCCTGCTCTCTATCTGAGGTCCTTATGAAACTGAGAAATGTATTTCACGAGGACAAAATGTTAAATATTATAATGTTATTGCTGTCTTTAAAATAAAAGTTCTTAATAATGTATATCAGTAGAATTATGCACAGTAGTACATTGCTCTCACCATCAACTATTCAGAGTACTGGGGTCTGGAAATTCAGGAAATACTTCTAACTACTTTGCACAGCACATTAGTTACAATGAAGTACGGAAGTAATGGGAAAGAAAATAAATTAAGAATTTTGTATATTGCACTTCCAATTAACAATTTAAAAACAAAGCTGCTGAAGCTAATTTCCAGGTGAATAATTTACATTAAGATGTGAGATCTGTGTTAAATAACATTTACCAAAAAGTAGGGTTTTTTTTCCTTATGTACTAAAGGTTGATATTTCTTTTAAACTAGATATTTGCAAACTAGCAAAGCTTTAAAGTGAAAAACTCTTTGGAGCTGAACATCAGTATTAGAGGACATTCAGACGTGGATCACAATGTTGTGGTTCAGGACCATCTCTCCTCTCAAGTGAACCTGGGCCAATTTTTAGCTTCAGATGCAGTTAGTGCTCTTGAACCTGAAACTCAGCACAACTCCGAGGTGTGTGAATCTATGTGAAAAAAACCTCGAGTTCACATGCATTGAAGAGAAACAGCCAAGCTTCACATGCTCTGGCTCTGACATATAATAAGTTTAAACCCTGATGATTATTTATAAAGTCTTTTAGGGAATGTTTAAAACATGTTTAGTTGATTAAATCTCCATGCTGTCAGTCTTACTATCAATCCACCAAACACAGCTCTCGATAATTTATTTTCTGTTGGTGTCAGAACTTTCCATAATTATCCTTATTTCTGAAAGGGTTCTGGTTTTCCTGTTGTTGATTCCCTACACTTGATTTAAAGGAATGATGAAGATAATGCCAGAAAAGCATTTCATTGATTGTCATGTATTTATATTATGCAATATATATGTCAAGTCTCTCTCCTCTGCAGTGGGTCTTAGTTGTAAATTCAGTTTCTTTGGCGTTTTTAAGCAAATTTACCTACTTTATAAAGTAACACTATTTGCTATCTATTTTAATAGGCAAAAAATAATCACAGAGCAGGATAGTTGCCCTGCACTAGTTAAGCTTTTCCATTCTAATGCCCAGATTCTATAACTAACTTTAGAAGAACAACTTTGTTGGGGCTCCATATGGTTACAGGGGTTGATCTGACCAGGCTCTGGGCTGAATCTTCTTTTGGGATTCAAGTGTGCTGTTCACACTGAAATCAATAGGAGCTATGTATGTATAGACAAAGGCAGAATTAAACTTGGTATAGAAAGGTTTAGCTTAAGGGAAATTTATTTTATTGAGTTCTTCCTGAAGTCAGTATTAGGACAAATGAAAGAAATGCTGTCCTTCTTCCCAAAGACTGGAATTGGGCTGTGGGATTTGCTGAGGTGAGAGTCAAATAATGTAGCTGCACAGAAGTCTTGGATCATTTTATAACCAACCCCCACACCTACAGTTGTGCATACAAAGATAAGGGCAGCCAAATCTCACGCTTCTGGTTGAAAAATGGCCACCACAAGGATCATGAAGAACAGTTCCTTCCTTAGACAGATTTGCACAACTACTTGGTCCCTTATATGCTGGATTATCTAGCTACTTATACAGTAACAATCACCACAATATCTGAGTTCTAAATATTGTGGCAAGGCACCTTCTCAGTCTCCGCTGCTTTTAGCCCTGGCAAGACAGGCTTGGGTAAAATAGTCCCTTTTGGTAGCACAATGGAAGTCTATTCCTTCTCTCCACCAGTCGTTTAAGCTTGTTTTTCTCCCTTATGGGAGGGAATGCAGCCTCGCCGCCTGGTGAGGCTCACTGTCTTGCTGCTCCTAACCTACTGACAGCAGAACTTCTCTCTCTTCTTCCCCAAGGGGAATGTTTAAAAAGGTCTCAGGCAGCCCTTAGTTGGAATCAGCTGATCCTAATTACCCTCAGGTAGCTCCCTCTCAGCTGATTCAAATTGATACTCTGGTAACCCCTTCTCAGCTGAACCTGATTGACCTGTAGTTACCCCCGCCTCAGTTGACAGGGTTCAGGGCCTTTTAAGACAGATTTCTACTCTGTTCTTGCAGCTGTCTGTCCTGAGTTTTTCACAATATTGACCACTGCTGGAGACTGGATACAGCTGGATGGATCAATAATTTGTTCTGTATGGTTAAATCTTGTATTACATTATCCTGATTTCCTGAAAAATCTATTGCTCAGATCCTGCAAACTGATGTATTCAGTCAGATCCCTGTACTGGTGCAGAGCCTCAGTGGGACTGCAGTAGGTTTAAGAGTCTGTCCATGCAAATCAGCTTGTAAGACTTAGGCCCTCATTTGTGTATTAAGCAAAAAATATGTAATATTAACATCACACTTATTCTCTTCAGTATTCTGTTTTATAAAGCACCCAAATTGTGCTAGATATTATGGCCTGATTTTCCATTGCATTCACCTATGGACTTTGGAGCAATTGATAGTGGAGAAAGATTTTCCTCAAGATGGAAAATTCCAGTTGTAAATTTTCAGCCTGTTCTTACTGGCTACTAAGTTTTGGAATAAAACATCAGAAATCTTAATCTGATTGCCACCACTGATGCTCTAATAGTAGTTGATAAAAATGAGTGGAAACCAACAGAAACCAGAAGGACCTAGAGGATTCCAATAGAGGCTGATGAATTTCCACTAGTGTAAGCAAATATGCTGTATACAACTATATTATGTCTTTTCAGGTTCTGAGTCTGAGAATTATAGTACCTGTAGGTCTGTAACTTGAGTTCTAATGGATAAAGATTTTGGTTTGATATATACAAATTATCTGAAGAACTATTTACAGTACGTGTATAAAAATGTAAAGCAATCCATAGTCCTTAATTAGAGATTTATCTTCTCTTCAAAACTTGAGATCATTAATGCACATATCTGCAGTATGTGGGAGATAGTTGATAATCCCTGTTCTGGTTCAATAAATTAAAAGTTAACATCTAATTTAAAATGGTATGAAACTGCCTTTCCTTTTATTCATATTTAAATTTTGCTTAATTTTTTTCCCTTCCTTTCCCTCCGCCCTGGAGTTATTTGAGCTCTAGTCCAGGATGTTGTGAAATGGCCACTCACTGATAGGGGAAAAAAAGCTTTTGAATTAGAGTCCCATAGATGGACCTCAAGAAGCAAAGTGTTTTACAAATATACAGGGGCATTTAATCTCTGTTCCAGAGTGTGAGCTGAGACCTATTTAATCCTCACCACAATATTCCATCCAGCTATTGTAAGGTTTATCTGCTCAGTCCTGATCAGAAGTCTATGCATTAGAATCTTGCTCATCTCCTGAGCAAAGATATTGTGTGGATGCAACACTCACAAAATAAAATTACAAAGCTAAGACTTTGCCCCATTTTTGGGGAGCGGGGGGCTTTTGCACAGTCAGCAAGGGAGCTCCTTTCTAATGTACCATTAAACTAAGGCTCAAGGAGAGTGGACTCTCAACTCCCTGCTTCAAACTTAGCTAAGTAACAGCCTGTTTTCTCTCTTCTTTCTCCCCCCAGTGTTTCTCAGAATCTATCCTGGAGGAAAAAGAACAGGAGTACTTGTGACACCTTAGAGACTAACACATTTATTTCAGCATGAGCTTTCGTGAGCTACAGCTCACTGCTTCGGATGCATAGAATGGAACACAGAGACAGGAGATATTTATACATACAGAGAACATGAAAAGGTGGAAGTATGCATACCAACAGGAAGAGTCTAATCAATTGAGATGAGCTATCATCAGCTGGAGAAAAAAACTTTTGAAGAGGCTCATTCACCTGGAGTGGAACAGCTTCAATAGGTTAGAGTGAGAGAAATCTGATAGCCCAGTGGGTAATGCACTCCTGTGGGAGATAGGTTCAAATCCCACATTAGGTAGAGAGGGATTTGAACCCGAGTCTCCTGGATGAATGCTCTAAATATTGTGCTAAAAGTTATAAGGAAAGCAGCCTTTCATCCTGTTTGTGTTTGAATCCCACTTAGTAGGCATTCTCAGAGGCTGCCTACTGGATCAAGCCGCACAGGTGAACTAGGTAGTGAAACAGTTAGTTGAAGATCCCACCAGGGTGTAGGTATGAGATAAGTGTCAGGAACAGGGGAGCTGCTCATATTCCTACTGACACAATTTTTGGTACTTAGTTTCTGTTGCTAAAGTCCCCTAAGGTCTCTAGAGAATTTAGCTGCCTATAGGGTAAGGTGGTAGCTAAGCAGGAGCTTTAGGTATCTAATTTTTGGACTTTAGCACCCAAATACCTTTGTGGAGCTAGCCTATTGACTCTTCCAGTAGCTCACTCTTTTATTTTTTTATCAGATATACTGGTTTCATATGTGCAATGAGATAGTGAAGGAGTCAGCAGGGAGTACACATGGACAGGATGGGTGTTTTAAAAATAGTAATTATAAAGCTTGAGGAGCACCTACACATGTACTTTCTTGTGAGAGGACATCTTGGAATCTTTAATCTAGATTTATTTTCTAGATTTAAGACACATGGTATAACATGTAGGGATTCATTTTAATTGTTGCTGGTTTGCAGACATGTCAACTGCTGCTGTGTGTAAACAATGTAATCAGCAACAGCTAAATGTGTAGCTGTTTGCTCCTCTCCAGGGATAATACTGTGCTGGCTGAATAGGAAAAATCAGCATATAAACTAGCTAATGTAAATAATGTAGGTGCAGAGAGTGTAATCTACTCCTAGAAAATATTTATACAATATTTATTTGTATTCACTTATTCAGAGTTTTTCCACTGTACCTATCCCAGGTTCTAAGAAAATTACACAATTTAAATAAAACAATGCCAATGCAATGTTACATTAAGGCCCCCAACCCAGCCTACAGATCACCCCAAAGGCAATACAAGCCTCCTACTGCATTTTCCCAATGGCAGACAACAATTCTTAAACCCATTTTCACTATCCCTTCAATCTATATTGAGAATATAAAATATATGTCTTACTTTACTGCAGTGGCAGTGGCTCATGCAGTCAGAGTGCAGAGATGTTGTACTGTTACTGTTGAATAACTACAGGGTTGTTTTTCTCCCTCAGCAATGCAGTTCCCAGTGTTCTGACTAGTGGTGGGTGTCTCATATGCATAATCACAATGCAGTTACTTCTCAGTCACTGTACTGTGTGAATCCCAGTATTCTATTTGGCTGATAGCCAATCAGAGCGCTGCTGTTTTTTTTCTCTGTAACTTTACTGCTCTGAGTTGCTCTTGTACTCGGAATTTTCAGAATGTCACCCTCGCTTCCCATTCCCTTCAGGTGGATTTGAATGTTTTTAATATTCAGTATAGCACTGAGTGAGGGATCCAGATATTAACTCTATACTAACCATGGCAGTCATTCAGCAACATGCTTGAGAATGTGCTGGGCTTTAAGTGTGTGAGTAGGCTCCTGGGTTTATGCTTCTCTACAACCATCTCTGTAATCTGACTGCATGAGACTTCAGTGGGACTACTCACATGCTTAAAGTTAGGTGCTTTCATTACTTTTTTCCATGCAACTTTCCCATCTGCATAAAGGCCAGGCATAATGTGGTTCTACGTTAATAGTCCTATTAATGCTCGTGTAATAAGAAACCTGGCTCTAAACATCTATGAGTTTGGTAAATATAATTTTTTTACCGTCCTGTGTGTCGGCAAAATTTTGTCTTTTGTGGGGGGGCTTTTTTAAGTACCTGCAAAAGACAAAAGTTTTGGCAATAACTGTGCAGTGTAGATATACCCTGACAAACAAAGGATTCCTGCCATATGTAAATCCTATTTAAGGCAGGGAAGTGAGGTAATCAATGGTTGATTCTTCACTGAATCGTCACCCAGATGACTGCTAAGAACAAGTAAGAAACAAGGGACGGGGGGGTGGGAGAGGGAGAAGAGCTGAGCCCAGGCTGGAAAGGTGTCTGGCCTGTGAAAGAAATGCCTAAAACAACATTTAGGGTGCAATATTACCACTTCTAACCAGTTTCTTTAATGTATTGAGCTTAGTTTGCATGTTTGTTTTATTCGCTCAGTAATCTGCTTTGATCTGTTTGCTAACCCTTATAATCACTTAAAACTGATCCTTTGCAATTAATACACTTGTTTTATTCTCTTTAAACCAGTTTAGGCAATTCATAATGGGGAGGTGGGACAAGAGCTGTGCATATCTCCCTCCACATTGAGGGATGGGGTGATTTTCATGAGCTTATGCTGTACAGATTTCTGTGCAGCACAAGACAATACAATTTTGGGTTTACACTCCATGGGGGTGTGCACTTGAGTACTGGACAATCTCCTAGCTGATTCTTCCCATGCAGAGCTGATTTCACTGTCTGTTTCTGGAGCTGGGCATGTCGCTATCTATATGTGTGCCAGAAGAGGCTCGAGGGCCTGGCACAGCAGGACAAGGTGAGGGAGCCCAGGCGGGTGGAACAGGCGGGCTCAGTGGGATCCCAGTACATCAGATGGCACCCCAGAGGGGCGGAGGCAACCCATCACAATTCCCATCACTATTTTGTGCTCAATTGCTCTCACACAAATGGGTGTATATATTTCTCTAGCTATGTCAAGGATGTAAACTAGATAGATATAGCTGAGGCTGATTGAGGATACTCACATTCCCTTTTCTGGAGTGAGACAGGTTGGCTTTTTAAATGAGGAGAGTTTCATGTACCTTGGAGTTATCAGTTCTATATTTATATTGCCTGCCCACTTTGAAGTTTATCAGATGTTGAAGTGTTATAACAGATAATTAACTGCAAAGAGCTGAGCCTCTTTGCCCTGCATAAGAAGAGATATATGAAGAAGCTACACATTCAGTAAATCATCAGTCTCAATTTGCTCTTGATTCATTTTCAGTGTTTACCTTACCCTTAATAGATGATTGGTGCAACAAAATACAGCGAAAATTCCTTCCCATTAAAAAGTAATAATGAACACAAATAATTTAGTTTAGGAATGAATTTAGAGATTAATTTCACCGAGATCTCAAAGAAACAAAAAGGGAAAATTTGAAGCAGCTTGATGGGAAAAAATAGGATGTTTCATTATTGTTCACCAATTGTTTTGGGAAGATTCACTCTTTGTTGATGAGTTAAAAACAGAAGGCCATCAGTGAGTAGCGTGTTTCATTTAGAGGCTGGTCCAAAGTCCATTCAAGTCAAAGGGACTCCCCCCATTGACTTTTATAGGGCTTGGATCAGGTCCTTAATAGGTACCTCAGACACACTATTTTAAAATTGGCCTTTTTTAAGCCTTTCTTAACAGAAAAATCTAACTTCTCCACCCATCTCTCTGACAATGTCATAGCCCTGTTCAGTGCACATCCAGTTTATCCTCTTTCAAAGGCTCCACAAAATACGGTTTTTTTCCATGAGGCCTATTGTTGTTAATCCATCACTCAGAGATTATTAAAGGAGATGAAAAAAGCAAAAAAGCAAATCTACTGCTCCACTATGTGATAAGCCATTATTTAAAATTACAGGATCAAAATTAGAGGCTGGATTGAGGCCCTTTTGAACATTTGGCACAGTTAGTGGCCATTGCAACTGCACATATTTGTCCAGATCCTTTGGTGTTGTGTTCCAATGGGTGTAAAATAGTGTAATGCACTGGCAGAAAACTTGTTATGGGTTGAGTTAAAACCTCATGGAGATTGAGAGGTGTGTACTCACCCTTCAGTTAACATAAGTGTAAGGATAAGCCCCCACCTAAGGTAAAAGGAGTAAAAGGAGTGTGTGAACTGGCTCAGGAGCTTTTTCTGAGTATTGTTTTGTGTGTAGCAGGGAAGACAGAACAAAAAAAAAGGAAAAGCCTGAGAGACAGAGAGAGACAGCCTGAAGGAGCAACTGAAAGCATAGTGGCTGATTCTGGAAGAAGAAATGGGGAGAGATTTTTGGATCAGGGTGCAGACTGAAAAGAGTGTTCTTGGTGCTGTGTTCACAAGAAGCTGTTTTCTGCTATTTCATTCCTTCTGTGTTCAGAGAACTAGGACTTTGTATTTATTTTGTAAATAAACAAAAGCAAAATAAATATCTGATTATCACCAATTTCTCCTCCTAACTGGAACAACCTACTAGACCTCATTTTTTAGCTATCTTCTTGGGTCACAAGGAGGTAACAATAGGTATAAAGCTAGTTAATCTCACTCCAAGTGATTCATTTCTTTGCATGGGGGATCCTCTTGGCGTGCAAAATTAGTGTAGAAGCTCCTGGGCCACCTCCCCTACCTGTTTGCTTACACATGGGGCATGATTGAGACATCCTTACAAAAGAATGATCTTCAGCTGTGGTATATGCCTTTTACGGCTATTAGCATGCAGTCATCAGGTTGCTGAAATTTATGCTGGATTACTGTGCAAACACAAGCAAGGGAGTGCAAATATGAGTTTTACATCACCTTTGTGCACACCCGCTGTGCTATGTACAGTTTGGCAAGTCTCCAGGATCTGATCCTTTGTCACAAATATATCTTTAGTTTGGGTGAACTTCTGTATTCCATAGTACTCAACTAGAACAAATCATCTCAGAGTAGCATTCCAGAAAGGAAAACAATCTGTCACTTATATTGCATAAACACAAATTACATTCAGCTCTCTTCTACTGTTCTGATAATGAAGATTTGACTAATGTTTCAGCACAGCTTTCACCAAAATTGATTAAAAAACCCCTAAGTTCCCAAATGACTTTTTATTTTTTTAAAGGAGAAAGCTCTAGTAAAAGGAAGTCCAGATTTATAATTATGAGTTGGATTGCAAACTACAAAAATGATATCACTAACATCATCTGTTTAGAAAGTACTTCCCACACAAAACTAAAATATGAATAAAAACAGGTGAGTAGAGCTGATAATAATGACTTAAACGTTGATATTCACATAATTCCAAAGCAAGTTGATTTAGTCAAAGCATCCAACTATGAAATGCACAGAATAAGTAACCATGTGCAGTAAAATCACAAGCACCAATGTTGTATTATATATACAGTGTTAGTACTATATAATCATTCCTCTGATTTCTCTTTCAGAAAATGAAAATAGTCCTCAAAAATAGAGGGCCTTCTATTTGTGCCTAATCACTGAGGATTTGATCTCAGGAGAACAGGAACAAGATTCTTGTAAGTGGTTTCAAAATACTGTGATAGCTGGAAAAAGGAAAATAGACTATGATTTGTTCCACTGGATATCAAAAAAAATTTTATTACAGCAAATATATATGTTTCATAATACTAAATAGTATGTGCTATCTAAACAAAATGGTTGGTCAAAGGGTTCCTAAAAGATCCAAGTCCCAAACGAATTTTGTAGCTTCACGTAAGGAAAACTGAAATCAAATACTTAGGGTTCATCTTTTTGAAGTGCCTTTTTTTCAGCTCTTCCATATGAAAAAGTAATTATTGCTCCCATAAAGAAGCTTTTTTGAACTTAATACCTCAGTATCTCTACCATTTGTATTAATTATACACAAAACATTCTGTGCACGTAGAAAGTCACTGTTCTATATTACCTACCTTGCAGAGGTGTTAAGATCCATTAGCTCCTTTTCTGTAATTAGAACCTCACAGGAAGTGCCTTGCACACAGGTGGAGTCTCAGTGAAGTTGGTGCAGCTTTATATGTGCACATGGATCTGGCTATGAGGATCTGATGGCAACATCTGATCCTAAGGCCCTGATCCCACAAAGACTTAAGACTTGCCTGTATGAGGAAATTGACTGGAGTAGCATCCTGTGTGGAAATTCTCATTTTGGAATAAAAGGGCCTTTTCCTAATTTATCTTAATCTGTTTTGCAGAATAAATACATACCTGTAAATCTGTAAAGCAGATTAAGAAAATCAGGAAGAGTCACTCTTATTCTGGAATAAAAATGTCTACACAGGGAGCTATTGAGGAATAATGGATTCCACATTAACTGTTCCAGTCAATTTCCCTGTGGAGACAAGCTCTTAGACACATGCTTGCTTTGTCCTGTGAGCAGTCCAATTAGAGTCAATGAAGCTATTCACAAGTTGTAAAGTTACACACATGCATTAGTCTTTCCAGGATCAAGGTCTATGTCGGTAAAACAACTTGGGACGCTCAGATGAAAGGGACTATGTAGGTGACATGTATTTATCGTTATCAATCTATTGCTAGTTAGATAATTTCATTATTTTAATCAAGCCCCTGCTTGAGTTGTAGAGAGAGAAATAAATCATCACCAACTAGAAATCAATTTAGTACTCCTGGCCTAAGACATTGTCATCCAGATCCTGAGTTTGTCCACATTAAGTATGTTGATTTACATAGCTGAGGATCTGTCTCTGTGTTTAAGTTCCTGTAGAAATACATTTAAACAGCTGATCAGATCCCTTAACATATGGATTTATAATGAAATACTGATAAGACTTTTTCTAGGTGATCTGCTATAACACAGTTGGTTATATAACCACATGTGCGCGCGCGTGCACACACACACACACACACACACACACACACACTATGCATAGGCCTACATCTTTACAGATAGTACACATATCAGTATATTTTTCATGGAACTAGGACTTCATTACAATGGTGTAAAACTCCAGACAGAATAGTCACTGTAAAGTAATTACATTCATTAGCATGAAGGACACTTGGCTATACTTGATTTTCAACCCTTTTGTTGAGATTGATTATTTCATAACCATCTGATTCTTATTATCATATCTTATTACGTGACCAATTTAACAACACAGGGCAAATATACCACAGAGCTGAAGCCCTAAATGTAAAAAAAAAAAAAAAAAAATTTAGATAAGGAAGGGCAAATTTTAAAAAGCTGAAAAAACTTGTATTTCAGAAAGGAAGCACAATTTTGTAGAAATGGGTTCTTATTATTTATGAAACATATGTAAATGTTTTGCTGACTTTGTTGAGGCATTTGTACTAACTCCAATTCCTTAAAGTCTCTAATAACCACTTCTGTGGCAACATATATTTTTGTACTTTGCTACAACAACCTCTGGTATCAATTATGAGCTTTGCAGTAGGGATGTGCACAGCCAAAAGAAGTGTTGTATGAATTGTAGCCATTTTCATTGTTCCAAGAGAGCTAGAGGAAGCAAGCACTTAGTGCCTGGAACTGTTCAAAAAATATTGGTTGAATCTTATTTTTGATTTTGTGACGCATTGTGAATATATATTCTCAGGACCTGACTCTCACATGCTGTAATGTATTACACCAGGACCAGTCCTATTGATTTCCAGTGAATTGTTTGCAGAGCTATGCACTACTTAGTATGAGTGGCAGAAATTAGCTCTCAATTAATGTTTTCTTCACTCTATGGAAAGATTGACTCCAACTGACTTCAAAGGGATTTGTATCAGGTCCCTAGTCATGTCTCTTTCACACATAAACCTTAGCCAAACCCACAAATTGTTTTTTTCCAAACACACACTTCAGCCTTGGCTTGTGCTTTCAAGGCTTGGTTTTCACAGGTGTTGAGCACCCACGATTCCTATTAATTTCAACCAGATTTGTGTGCACTCAGAACTTCTGAAAAAAACAGGCCTTTAAGATATCAGCTTAGGCCCTGTTTCAGTTGGTTATATAACCATGGGCGTAAACTTAAGCAAGTGTTTAAGTGCCTTGCTGAGCTGGGCCCTGAATAAGTAAATTTGTCAGTTATATTTGAGTTTACCAAAAGTCACAGCCCACCAGGAATTCTGATTCAGTACATAGGCACATCTAGTGACTTAATAATATATTGCAAGTAAACATATTATTACGTTGTGAATACATGCTATATATGAGACCTTAAAAACTAAATAAAACAAATACAAATCAGTTTTACAAAAGAACATACAAAGACATCAAAGACTAAATTTTAAGATAGTTATTATTTTGCAATTTTTGATGAGTAATAGATTTAAAATAAATGTCAGTGTTAAAAGGAAAAGACTTTCATTCCTCGGTACAATATTATCATATTTCTTTTTCAAATTCAGCAAATTGTCTAATGTGACATTAAGGGTGAGATTTTAATGGCAAAGGAGTGAAATATCACAATGAAACCATAAATTAAACTCATACAGGAATATTCAACATGATGTAAAGTCATTCCAAATACTATGGGCGATATCAGCCCATGACCACCCTGAATCCCTCAGCTGTTCTGGCCTTTGAGTAGATGAGGTGGAACAAAGGCTGCACTCATTCCACATCCAAAACACTCACTCTAAGGAGGGAATAACTGGGCACATAGCACCTGCTTACTGATGTGCACTCAGACCCATCCAAGGTCCAAGTAGCCTATGTAGAGATATAAGGGGATATCTTAACTCACATTATTCCCTTGCACAGACACATAGGTAAAGTCATGGTATAGCTCTACATAAAGAAGTATTGCTCTCTCCAGACAACTCCTTCTCATCCTACAGGAACATCAGGGATTTTGGTGAGGAAGCCTCAGGTAGCTTCCTCCTCCTACTCTAGTGGCAGACACCATAGAAAGACAGAGTTTGCTGGGTCCCTTTTCCTGGCTAACATCTCAGACATGCTCACATTTTAATATTATTATCTAGGTAACTCTGAGACTCATTATTTTTCGATTAAATGTGAGATGAGCGTGTGCTGTGTTTTTTGTGGATGATTTTGTCATGTTGGACTTTTAATATCCTCTGTATTGAATTTTTTGTGTAATCATGGCTTTTTATTTTTCATACATTATTTTAGTTGTGGACATACTTTTTTTAAGCTAACCAATTTGAGTGGAGCATCTTTTGACAAGTGAAAATCTATAGCAAATAATGCTGGAGAGAGCCTAGCTGAGACTATGTTGTGCAATAATGTACATTCTCTTCAATTTGCTAATATATTTGGAGCCGATTTTCTTTTAGGGGAAAAAAATCTAAGTGTTACACAAAATAACTGGACTTACAGTACAGAGTAAATGCCATCTGATGGCAAATCAAGACATGAAATGAAGCAAAAGCACACATATACAATGAAGAATGACTTTGTTTTTATAAGGAAGTTGCCATGAGTACAAGCTGTGCCAAATCAAGCCTTACCAGTCACAAGTAGTAACCCGATGAGAGAAGCTGTGTGACTGCCTGTTGTGGAATGGAAAACATGGGCTCAGGAAATCTTATTTAGCATGTAAATACATTACTATTTCTGTTCTTATTACCATATCTTGTTGACTGCCTTGGGAAATAGTGCAGATGAGATTATCCCTTATTACCCTAGGAGGAGGCTGTTTGGAAGGCATTAATTTAGACTGAAGTGTAATGTGATAATCTAGGGAAATATGCAAGAGTAGGATCAGAATAATCATAGCTTTATCCACTTTTAGGTTTACTGCTTTAATAGTTTTATTACTCCTTTGCTGCCTAGTTATTTTATATTTCTGTAAGTTATTTCAATAAACAATTAGTTTAGCCAGATTGAACATCTTATTCATGGACAGCATTCTGAGATTTATTTAATATTTTACTTTAATTATTTCCTTTTTATTACACATACACTATGCTATACACTACAAGATGCAGGAGGGGCTAGCTTCCCTGAGTATTTACCCATTGGAAACCCTATGCCCGCAATCCAGGCACTTAGCCCCTCTGATGCTTGTGCTGCCACAGCTACATTCCATTTTTAGTGTACTAGCTTGATGAGAGCTAGCACAAGTATATATCCTCAAGCTGGAAATCACATCCCCAGCTCATCGTGTAAACACACCCAGAGTGAAAATATCACCTTTCTCTGTGCTAGCTCCTAATGAATGCAGACTCAACTGTAAGGTCACTGACCTAATCTTATGCTATGCTATGGGATTGGTCCTTAAAACAACACTTTCCCTTCCTCAGATATCACCTCCCTGAATAGCCACATTCTACCAGTGTATAGAGAGGAAGAGGCTTCTGCATGCAGCAAACAATTGTTTTCCAGGAGCTGGATTTAGATTAAGGAACTCCATCCAACAGCTGTAGCCCTCCCATCTTTCAGAACATATTGCAAAACTCACTTCGTCCATTTAGATTTCCCTCTATTTTTTCTTTTTACTGCTGGCAAACGTAAATGAGCAAATATCTATAAACAATCAAGGAAGAAAGAGAAAGATGGCTGAGAGGCAGTGAGATACTATATATTGAGGGCCATATGTGGACCTATATAGACAGCAAGAAGTGAGGTTTCCTACTAGCATGGTAAGAGCCAATCACTGTGAACAAGAATAACATGTCTCCGTTTTGTATCAGTATTCATATTCTGTCAAGACTTATAATACATGTGTCATAGCTTTCCTACTTAGATCTGAACCTTAGAGTTCAGAAAACAAGATGCTAGCATGAAATCTCCAAGCTTAATTACCAGCTTAGATCTGATAGCGCTGCCACCAGCCAGATTCCAATGTCTGGCGCACTCTGGTCTCCCCAAAACCTTCCCTGGGGGA